>NC_041006.1:23318119-23520170 GCF_004193775.1 Glycine soja
TATTGCTTAGGACTGTTTATGTGTCCTCCATTTTCGAGTTTGGAGCTAAGTTTCATGATTGCCTAAGTGAGGACCCTCAAGGCAATCCTCCACTCTCACCCTTTTCCGGAGCCACATGAATGTTATTGCTTGGGGCTGTTCATGTGTCCTCCATTTTCGAGTTTGGAGCTGTGTTTCATGATTGCCTAAGTGAGGACCCTCAAGGCAATCCTCCATTCTCACCCTTTTCCGTAGCCACATGAGTGTTATTGCTTAGGGCTGTTCATGTGTCCTCCACTTTCGAGTTTGGAGCTGAGTTTCATGATTGCCTAAGTGAGGACCCTGAAGGCAATCCTCCATTCTCACCCTTTTCCGGAGCCACATGAATGTTATTGCTTAGGGTTGTTCATGTGTCCTCCATTTTCGAGTTTGGAGCCGTGTTTCATGATTGCCTAAGTGAGGACCCTCAAGGCAATCCTCCATTCTCACCCTTTTCCGGAGCCACATGAATGTTATTACTTAGGGCTGTTCATCTGTCTTCCATTTTCGAGTTTGGAGTTGAGTTTCATGATTGCCTAAGTGAGGACCCTCAAGAAATCCTCCATTCTCACCCTTTTCCGGAGCCACATGAATGTTATTGCTTAGGGCTGTTCATGTGTCCTCCACTTTCGAGTTTGGAGCTGAGTTTCATGATTGCCTAAGTGAGGACCCTCAAGGCAATCCTCCATTCTCACCCTTTTCCGGAGCTACATGAATGTTATTGCTTAGGGTTGTTCATGTGTCCTCCACTTTCGAGTTTGGAGCTGTGTTTCATGATTGCCTAAGTGAGGACCCTCAAGGAAATCCTCCATTCTCACCCTTTTTCGGAGCCACATGAATGTTATTGCATAGGACTGTTTATGTGTCCTCCATTTTCGAGTTTGGAGCTCAGTTTCATGATTTCCTAAGTGAGGACCCTCAAGGCAATCCTCCACTCTCACCCTTTTCCGGAGCCACATGAATGTTATTGCTTGGGGCTGTTCATGTGTCCTCCATTTTCGAGTTTGGAGCTGTGTTTCATGATTGCCTAAGTGAGGACCCTCAAGGCAATCCTCCATTCTCACCCTTTTTCTGGAGCCACATGAATGTTATTGCTTAGGGTTGTTCATGTGTCCTCCATTTTCGAGTTCGGAGCTGTGTTTCATGATTGCCTAAGTGAGGACCCTCAAGGCAATCCTCCATTCTCACCCTTTTCCGGAGCCACATGAATGTTATTACTTAGGGTTGTTCATCTGTCTTCGATTTTCGAGTTTGGAGTTGAGTTTCATGATTGCCTAAGTGAGGACCCTCAAGGCAATCCTCCATTCTCACCCTTTTCCGGAGCCACATGAATGTTATTGCTTAGGGTTGTTCATGTGTCCTCCATTTTCGAGTTTGGAGCCGTGTTTCATGATTGCCTAAGTGAGGACCCTCAAGGCAATCCTCCATTCTCACCCTTTTCCGGAGCCACATGAATGTTATTGCTTAGGGTTGTTCATGTGTCCTCCATTTTCGAGTTTGGAGCCGTGTTTCATGATTGCCTAAGTGAGGACCCTCAAGGCAATCCTCCATTCTCACCTTTTTCCGGAGCCACATGAATGTTATTGCTTAGGGTTGTTCATCCGTCTTCCATTTTCGAGTTTGGAGTTGAGTTTCATGATTGCCTAAGTGAGGACCCTCAAGAAATCCTCCATTCTCACCCTTTTCCGGAGCCACATGAATGTTATTGCTTAGGGCTGTTCATGTGTCCTCCACTTTCGAGTTTGGAGCTGAGTTTCATGATTGCCTAAGTGAGGACCCTCAAGGCAATCCTCCACTCTCACCCTTTTACGGAGCCACATGAATGTTATTGCTTGGGGCTGTTCATGTGTCCTCCATTTTCGAGTTTGGAGCTGAGTTTCATGATTGCCTAAGTGAGGACCCTCAAGGCAATCCTCCATTCTCACCCTTTTCCGGAGCTACATGAATGTTATTGCTTAGGGTTGTTCATGTGTCCTCCACTTTCGAGTTTGGAGATGTGTTTCATGATTGCCTAAGTGAGGACCCTCAAGGAAATCCTCCATTCTCACCCTTTTTCGGAGCCACATGAATGTTATTGCTTAGGACTGTTTATGTGTCCTCCATTTTCGAGTTTGGAGTTGAGTTTCATGATTGCCTAAGTGAGGACCCTCAAGGCATTCCTCCATTCTCACCCTTTTCCGGAGCCACATGAATTTTATTGCTTAGGGTTGTTCATGTGTCCTCCATTTTCGAGTTTGGAGCCGTGTTTCATGATTGCCTAAGTGAGGACCCTCAAGGCAATCCTCCATTCTCACCCTTTTTCTGGAGCCACATGAATGTTATTGCTTAGGGTTGTTCATGTGTCCTCCATTTTCGAGTTCGGAGCCGTGTTTCATGATTGCCTAAGTGAGGACCCTCAAGGCAATCCTCCATTCTCACCCTTTTCCGGAGCCACATGAATGTTATTACTTTGGGTTGTTCATCTGTCTTCCATTTTCGAGTTTGGAGTTGAGTTTCATGATTGCCTAAGTGAGGACCCTCAAGGCAATCCTTCATTCTCACCCTTTTCCGGAGCCACATGAATGTTATTGCTTAGGGCTGTTCATGTGTCCTCCACTTTCGAGTTTGGAGCTGAGTTTCATGATTGCCTAAGTGAGGACCCTGAAGGCAATCCTCCATTCTCACCCTTTTCCGGAGCCACATGAATGTTATTGCTTAGGGTTGTTCATGTGTCCTCCATTTTCGAGTTTGGAGCCGTGTTTCATGATTGCCTAAGTGAGGACCCTCAAGGCAATCCTCCATTCTCACCTTATTCCGGAGCCACATGAATGTTATTACTTAGGGTTGTTCATCCGTCTTCCATTTTCGAGTTTGGAGTTGAGTTTCATGATTGCCTAAGTGAGGACCCTCAAGAAATCCTCCATTCTCACCCTTTTCCGGAGCCACATGAATGTTATTGCTTAGGGCTGTTCATGTGTCCTCCACTTTCGAGTTTGGAGCTGAGTTTCATGATTGCCTAAGTGAGGACCCTCAAGGCAATCCTCCATTCTCACCCTTTTCCGGAGCCACATGAATGTTATTGCTTACGGTTGTTCATGTGTCCTCCACTTTCGAGTTTGGAGCTGTGTTTCATGATTGCCTAAGTGAGGACCTTCAAGGAAATCCTCCATTCTCACCCTTTTTCCGAGCTCTATGAATTGCGTTTTCGTTCATGTGTCCTCCACTTTTGAGTTTGGAGTTGAGTTTCATGATTGCCTAAGTGCGGACCCTCGAGGCAATCCTCCATACTCCACCGTTGTTCGGAGCACCATGAATGTCATTGCCTAGCGCTGTTCATGTGTTCTCCATTATCTAGCGCGAAGCCTCTGGTGACTGGGAAACACGTTATTCTGTTGTTTTCCAGATCGGTTCCTTCGCCAAGTATGTGTATATGTGTATATGTGTATTATATTCGTTGTTCTGGTTGTTGTTTGTATTTTGTTTTGTGCAGAAGAAAAAAAGAAGGAGTAGAGACGAGAGTCGTCATCACGGAAAAGGGCAGGACGGACGAAATCAGTGTCCTATCTTTGCTTTCCTCTTATCTCCGATGAGAGGTAAGTAAAGAGGGGCAACTGTCATACCCTAATTTTGTCCGGGGATTATTATTTGAGGATATACAACCCCTATTTTGCTATAAATAGGGGGAGAAGTGAAGAAGAAAAGGGTTCAACCCCTTAGGCACTTCTCTCTCTCTCGAAATTGCTGAGGAAAATTAGTTCCATGAAGAAAATCCAAGCCGAGGCGCTTCCGTAACGTTTCCGTGAGTAATTACGCGAAGATTCTCGACCGTTCTTCAAGATTCATCGTCCGTTCTTCGTTTTCTTCAGTCTTCAACGGGTAAGTACCTCAAACCAAGCTTTTCAATTCATTCTATGTACCCGTGGTGGTCCACATTTTGTTTCATGTATTTTTATTCTCGTTTTCATTTACTTTTTATACCCCCTTTTGACGCGCTTAAGCCATTTATTTAAGTCATTTCTCACTTAATCTAAAAATAAAATAAATTTCCACCGATCGTTTGAATTGTATCATCCGTTAATTTTGGTTAAAATGAATTCCGACCGTTCGGTCGTGCCGTAACCACGTTGGAAATCAAAAAAGAGGTAAAATAATAATATAAAAATACCTTTTAGTAAAATAAAAGCGAAAGATCAATCGGACGTTTTCTCTTTGGGATTCCTCATTCTTAATTGAATTGACTAATAACTAAAGTGAAACTAAGGCTAAAATCAACTCGCCTAGTCAAGCTCGTCCACAAAAATAGGATTTTTGAAAGCTTATCATTTCTGTTTCTTACCAAGTAAAAATGGATCATTTTTAAGGTCCAACGCCTTAAAATGATCACCTTTCAAGTAAAAAGAATCACCTGATTCACGCATAAGAAAGAACTACGTAGGTCTGATTTCCTCTCCAAAGGAGGGTACGTAGGAGCAAAAGCCCCGCTTTTGTCGACCTCAAAAAATAAAAAGAAATAAAAGTTAAGATAACACAATTCCACAATTCTAAAAAATAGACTGTTGTCCTTTGGGACAAACGTGAGAGGTGCTAATACCTTCCTCAAGCGTAAATACAACTCCCGAACTTAGAATTTTCCTTTTGACCGGTTTCCTTCGGTTTTTCCGACGTTTTCCACAAATAAACGTTGGTGGCGACTCCGCGCATCTTTGCTCCTTTGGAAAGCGCACCCGTGAGCCTCGCCTCGCTCGCCCGCAAAAGGACACGTTGCGACAAAAGCGTTTTGGTTATTTTTATCCTTTTTTGCAAGATGTGTTTTTTTTTTTTAATGAAAGGTCATTTAAGGCGTTGGACCATTAGACAATCTTTCGATTATTTTGAAAAGTGAGAAAATATTAAGGCATTGGACCATTAATGATTTCTTTATTTTTGAAAGAGGTAACAAAGTTACATATTGATTTTAGGCTTTTTAGAAATCTACACTTAACCAATAAAAGCGGAAAAGACCATTTCAAGGCGTTGGACCTTTGAAAATGGCTTTTTTAGGCGATGACAAAAGTTTGGTTTATGAATTGATTTTCGCCTTAGTTTCACTTTGTTTATTAGTCGATTGGATTTAAGAAAGAGAAATCCCAAAGAAAAACGTACGATTGATTTCTTTTTATTTATTTTACTAAAAGATATTTTTGATTATTATATTATTATTTTACCTCTTTTTGGTTTCCAACGTGGTTACTGCATGACCAAACGGTCGGATTTCATTTTAACAGAAATTAACGGATGTTACAATTCAAATGATTGGTGGAAATTTATTTTATTTTTGATTAGGGGAGAAAATGACTTAAGTAAATGACTAAAGCACGTCAAAATGGGGTACGGAAAGTAAATGAAAATGAAAATAAAAGCACGTGAAACAAATGAGGACTACTAAGGGTACATAGAATGAATTGAAAAGTTTGATTTCAGGAACTTACCGGTTGAAGACCGAAGAACGACGAAGAACGAACGAAGAACGTCGAAGACCGGTTGAAAATCTTCGCGAAATCACCCATGGAAGCGCCTCGGCTTGGATTTTCTTCACGGAAACAATTTTTCTCACTAATTTTAAGTGAATCTCAGATACCAGGAGGGTTGAACATTTTTCTCCTTCACTCCTCCCCCTATTTATAGGAAAATAGGGGAGGAGCTTGCCACCTATCTCGCCCAGGCGAGCTAGGTTGCTTCCTCTAGAAGCAACCGCTTTCTGGAGGAACATCCTGGAAGGCCCAAGTGGGCCTGGTTGCTATTTGAACTCCCATGTTTACTAAATACACCCCCTGCCCTTTTTTGGTGATTCTTTTTTTCCGTAAAGTTACGGAAACTTACGAATTTCGTAACGATACTTATTTTCTTTCCGTAATGTTGCGGAACCTTACGGATTACGTAATCATCCCTTTTTTGCCTTTCGGAACGTTACGGAACTTTACGAATTGCGCTTTAACACTTCCTTTTAATTGTCGGCATGTCACGGAACTTCACGGATTGTGCTACAACGCTTTTCTTTTGGCTTCCGGCATGTCTCAAAACTTCACAAATTTCCTAACGATGGATGCCAAATACCTCGAAGTGGTCAAACGAGGGTCGCATCCCAACAACGGATGGTCCCCGGACGAAATTAGGGTATGACAGTCCTTTTGTTGTTACTAATGTTTTTCCTTATGGTACAGTTGAGATCAAAAGCGACTCCACAAACAAGAGCTTCAAGGTCAATGGACACCGACTTAAGCCATTCCTCACAAACCCTTCTTTAGTGGACGTAGTGGTGGAAGAGACTTCCTTACTCCACCCTACTTTTCCTATCTCCTTCTTTACTTTTATTACATTTGTCTGATTCTATTTGATGGTTTAATTGCTTTTAATATTTTACTTGTGCTACATTGAGGACAATGTGTTGTTTAAGTATGGGGGGAATGTTCTTTGGTTTTGCTAGTTTTGTTGGATTTGTTAATTTTGTTAGTTTTGTTGGGTTTCTAGTTTAATATTGTAGGTCAATTTTGTTTGCATGTACAACTTTGCTTGTTTTTCTTTGAATTATAGGATATGTTTATGAAATGGGTAATTGTTTTGAAAAGAAAAGTCTCTTGACATTTTGTGATTTGAAATCTTTGTTTTTCCTCTACATGTCATGATAGTTTTGAAAGCTCAATTTGAAAGTGATAAGTTTACCTTTGTGAGAATTTGTGCCATCCATCATCATAATCATTTGGTGTGTTTTGCCCCATTAATTGCTTGCACAATAGCCTTGGCTTGATTCTTGTTGATGCATCCTAATTCACATGCATATTTGGAAATGATTTAGGCAATTTTATTCTTATAAGCCTATAGCCAAATGGACTTACCTTGAAATTAATTCCTTTGATAGCCCTTTGAGCCTATGTTTCCCTTTCTTAGTTTTGAAGCTCATTACAAGCCTTAAGTGAAAAACCATGATCTCACCTTAACCTTAAGGAATTTTGGAGCTTTGGAATTGTTTTGGGAATAAGTGTGGGGGGTTTTTGTTGGATAACATGTTTTGTTGGCTATGCTTCATGATGTACTTTTGGGCCATACTGATGTACATTGTAAAATCCAATTTTTTTATAAATAAATTTTAAAAAGTTTTTTAGTAAAAATAATAAAAATAAATATATAGAGTAAATAATAGGTTGTAAATGCCCCTAGCTATAAATAGCAACATGCTAGGTTTTTCAGACTGACTCCTCAACCTCCTTTGCCTCTCATTTTCGTTTTTCCCCTTCTCTTCTCAAAACCCTTTCTTTTTCCCGCAGCTCACTAAACTTGTCTCAGAAAAACGACGATCTCAGACTCATTCACTGTTGGACCGTCATGAAATATTAACACCAGGTTCACAACCCAATTCCAAGAATTCTCACCGTTGGGAATTTCAAAATCTTCACTGAGCATATAGGAAAACCCTTCGCATTGTAGCCTTTTAATTTCCCGCAGAAACCCAAAACTGTCTTGGTAAAACTATGATCCCGGTTTCTTTAACCGTTGGATTATCATGAAGTTTGGATATGTTGCGCGAAATTCAATTGCGCACACTTCTACCGTTGGGATTTGCAAGATAATATTCGCGGCGGGAGAAAAAGGAATCGCGTAAAGACAGTACAAGTGGAGGTTTCAATCTCTTCTCCGTCTCTCTTACGTTTGGGAATTCTATCGGAGCAGTCGGAAGAATAAATGAAGGAATTTCAGGGAACCGCTAGAGATGCTGCTATCACTGGCTGAAGACACGTGAGTCTGCTCAGAGGTAAGGGATGAGTTATTCACAATTGGGGATTAGTGAGACATGTATAGGGATCCTTAGAGATATCAATTGGAATGAGTTTTGGGGTGTTTTTGCAATTTTCATTTTATCCTTATAATTATTATAGTGAATTATATATGTTTGGTAGACCAATTGTTGTGAAATTGATAAGCTATTGTGTTGAGCCTGAACCCTATAAATCGAGCATTTTTCTAATTAATATGAATTGATGAAATAAAGTAAGAAAAAATTTAGAGAGATGTTGATTTTGTATTTTCTCTTTTTCTTGTTTTTTTTAGGTTTTTATATATAATTTAAAAAATTAATATCATAATTGAAATTGACCAAAATGTTCATATAATTATATAGAATTTGTGCATTGAAAGCTTACTTTGATATTTGTGATTCAATATGATGTATGCTAGCTTATATATATAGAGGTAGTTATTTATATTAATAATTTATGTAAATAATATTGTAGAGTGTTATAGTATGATTCCAAAAATTATTAAGTGTTGGAGTTTGAGAATATTATGGTTAAATTTGATGAACATGTGTGTGTTGTACCTTATGTATATCATTAGGAATGTTATGAGATGTCAAAGTGTGGACATGATATTCGATTGTGAATAAGTGGATGTGTTTAACACTTGATGTTACATTAATTATATTGTGAGCTATGAATTATACAATAACCCGACCAGTGTTTATGCACAGTGTTAAAGAGAAAGTGTAGGTTTCTAGTTAGGAACCAGTGTTAAATTGAAGCGCAATTGTGTTAAACATGTTTCAAACATGAGTGTGAGGTCATGGTATTGTATAATTCATGAGCAGTGTTTATAAATGCAATATATGATGAATTATGGAATAATATGTTACCTTGAGATTATAATATTGTTATTGAGATTGAGTAAAAGTGTAAAGTAGAACATGTGTTGAATTGTGAGATACGTGAAAACATGTGATGGTGGATTGTGACATTATGAGATGTGAAATTGTGAATGAGTTTTGGTTGTGAATAAGTGAGTGATTAACTCTTGATGTGACATTATTTGTGTTGTAAGCTGTGAATTATACAATAACCCGACCAGTGTTATCTTGAGAAAAGTGTAAATGCGCAGTGTTAAAGAAAGAGTGTAGGTTTCCTATTTAGGAACCAGTGATAAATTATAGCGCAATATGTTGTACGTGTTTAACACACGAGTGTGACGTCATGGGTATTGTATAATTCACAAGCAGTGTCTGTGTGCTAAAATGATTTTAGGGGTTGGACCTGAATCAGGAGGGAGAGGCCCTGACAAACTCTTCGGAGTATAGGCCTTGGGGGTCACTGTTGGACAAGTGGCCTCAGATATCTTAAGAAGGGGGGGTTGAATTAAGATATTACAACTTATTTCCCCAATTAAAAATTCTATTTAACTTTCTATTCAAGTTATAAATTCCCTTAATAATGAATTTCTTAAATATTGATTCAAATAGAACAATTTGAATATGAATATAAAGCAATAATAAATAAAGGAGTTTAAGGGAAGAGAAAATGCAAACTCAGATTTATACTGGTTCGGCCACACCCTTGTGCCTACGTCCAGTCCCCAAGCAACCCGCTTGAGAGTTCCACTATCTTGTAAATTCCTTTTACAAGTTCTAAACACACAAGGACAACCCTTCCTTTGTGTTTAGAATTCTTTCACAACAGGAGACCCTCGGTCTC
Organism: Glycine soja; assembly: GCF_004193775.1. NCBI lineage: Eukaryota > Viridiplantae > Streptophyta > Magnoliopsida > Fabales > Fabaceae > Glycine > Glycine soja. The sequence goes on from NC_041006.1 coordinate 23,327,611, forward strand.
TTAATCCCTTTTCAGAATGAAGAAGAAGAAAAGAAGAAATCTCTCTTGAAAGAGATAGACTGAACAATTTGAGCACTCAAATAATTCCTTATTGAATCACAAGTAATTTGGCCAAGGAATTTGTAAGAGGATAACACGATTTGCTTTTTAATAGGATAAGACCTTTTTGTTCTCCAAAAACTCTTCTTAAATTCGTGTCTCAAGTCACATATATATATAGGCCTTTGATAGCCATTCAAGAACCACATAAAAAGATGTGACTGTTGAGAATATTTTTTGAAAATGTGCTCTGGTAATCGATTACTGTATGTGTGTAATCGATTACAAGCTTTAAAATTTGAATTAAAAACGTTCAGAAACTGCTGGTAATCGATTACCATATATGTGTAATCGATTACACAGTTCAAATTTTGAATTCAAATTTAATAGCTGTTGTAAATCGTTTTTGGCCACTGGTAATCGATTACATCCTCTAGTAATCGATTACCAGAGAGTAAATCTATTGAAAAAACCTTTTTAACTTAGATTTCTTGGCCAAACCTTTTGCGACTTCAATTGGAATTCCCTTCCTATTTAATATACCCTTCCTAAGACTCTAGAGACTGTCTTGATCATTCATCTTGAATATCTTTGTCTTGAATAAATCTTTGAGAAGCATGTGATTCATGTAATCCTTTGGCATCATCAAAACATTCAGCTTGATCCTTTGTCTACAGTCACCGGGTTTGAGTGCTCCTTTAAGCCTATGCTGATCCCATATAGTTGGAGCATTCTCGCAAAACATCATGACCCTGACAGGTCTCCCTATGATCTTACATAGTGAGAGTGACCTGACAAACCCATTGTTTGGTGTGTCTTGTTATGTACTCCTAAGCGCCCCAGGGTGGTTTTTCACTAACATGGTACCACATTGCATATAGGGTTGAGTCTTAGCATAACTGTCTCATGCGCTTGCTAATTGTTTATTATGAAATTGATGTGTTATTATGTCTTGATCAGAGCGTGTGATTCTTGTGTAATGTGATTGATGATTGAAAAGTGAACTTTGAATGACAAAGTGGTGGAATTACGTGAATTACGTGTAACTAAGTTTTATTTGGTTTATATGATATGTATATCTAGTTGTCTTGTTTCTCTATTAGTTAGGAATGTGATAACTCACTCCCCGTGTGTTGTTTGTGTTTGGATCCTGTGATGATCTTGAACTTTGTGTTTGGGGGAGCAGATGACTAGGTGAATTGCTTTAAGGAACCATGTGCTGAAGGATGTCGGGACACAATGCTCTGATAGGATGTGGCATTGGGGTATAGGGTTTTATAGACGGCCTTGTTTGAGCAGAAGTGAATTTATTATTTATTTAGAAAAGTTTTATGATGATGTTAGAAAGGCGAATGTGAGCCTGCTACCCTCTTGAAAGGCTTGTATTTAAATATGTTTTAAAAACTTGAATTAAGTTTAATTTTTTTTAATTATTTCTTTTACTATTAGTACATATATGTGTGGGGTAGAGGGTGTCCCATTTAGTGGTATCAGAGCAGGTCGAACCTTTCGGCCAGTGTGTTATGTGCTTATCATATTCTGGTGTGCACTCTGTATGGTTACTTATGACTAGTTTTAATGAACATGCTTGAATTATTAATTGTATTTTCCTTTGCATGATCGAATGAAACTTAATAAAATACTTTTATGTGCCCTGCATCCTTAATGTTTGTTATACCATAAATCCACTGTTGAGTCATGAGTTATGAGACTGGCCATCTCTATAATTTGTGAAGTGTAGTTCGACATTATGGCAAGCCGTTAGGTGATGCAAGAAGCCTTGATACTGATGGATAATGCCTTAATGAGCCCTTATCTTCTTGTGTTTATGTTGTTAATAAACTTATTTCTATCTTGATCTGTGGATTAGTGTTGTGAAAACCTTTTGAACTATATATATGTTTTGGATGAGTGTGTCTTTCTTGATGTGTAAATGCATGACTACTTAACTCCCTTTATTTTGTGTGTAGTTGTTGAAGTTTGTGATTCCTTAATACCTCCTTAGTGACTGCTTAATTCTATATTCTTATATGTTTGTTATATACTTGTTATATGAACCTTATAATTCTATGTATACTTGTAGTATTGTGTTTACCTTAATTGCATAGAGAGTATGGCTGTTTGTGCTTCTTGTTCTTAGTGATGGTGATACTCCATAGTTCAATGACTCATATAAAAAAATATTTCATAAAGAATACTCTTTTGATCATACCTTCTAATTCAAGTACAGCCCGTTTTTCTTTGTGTTGCTTGCTTAAGTCAAGTAATTTGATTACACTTGAAAGTTTGAGTATAATTCATTCTTTGTGTTATGGGCCTACATCAAACAATTGGATTACTGATGTTTCTGTCACAATCAAGCGATTGTTAACGTCTTCATATGGGTGTACATTGTGGTCATGTTTTCGTTTCTAGAATTCATTGAAATATTGTTGTTGATTCTGAATAAGTGATCATTTTTTTATTCAAAATTATTTTCTCCTAATCAATTGAGTGTTCATCTTGTTATTATTTGCTCATCTTCCAATCATGTCTTGTTAAACTGCTCGATCTGTTGTCATGTGTTACTTTTGTTATGAATAGAGAGAGACTTCGCCCTTGACAATCACGTTAAGATGTTTGAGAGGAAATACTTGTGTAGGCATGATCCTTGTTACCTGTAGATGAAAGTCAAACTTAATAAGTCAAGTACTTGTGCTCCTTGAGGATATGCTTAGTTACCACCTAAGTGTGAAATTGAGAATCTTATGAGTGTGGTACCCATAGAAAATTGTAATCCTAGTTCCTAAGAGATGACTGGTAAAGAGTTGTCGAAGAATATAGAGTAGTTGGAAAAGTTGTGAAGAATAGTTAAGAGGTTTAATGTGAAACCTTAAGAAAAGAGTAAGGTAGTTAGTAAAGCATAGAAGGATTCAAGAGTGAGTGTTCTTGCGTAAGGTAGGTGACCTAAAAGATTATTGATGATAGTTGTATGATTAGCAAGATAAATATCAGTTCTTTTTACCTTAATATGGAAAAAGTTTGTGGATGCTTTAAGAAATACCTTAGTACCTATTGTGACCACTATGTGTACCTGGTCATGTCATAATATGATTGATGTCCATGTGTGTTCGTAGAATGCGTGATAGGATCTCCCACCCTGAGTTAGCTCTTGTTGTGGTTTTGATGATTAATGTTTAGTATGTTTCCAGTTAAGTTGAATTATGATGTGTATTATAAGGTTGTTATAGACCCTTGGGCATCATGTTTCGAGCTAAGAGTTTTGTTATGCATTTTAGTTAGATGAAGATGACCCTTAGAGTATGCTACGTCTAGGTGGAAGATAACTACAAATCCTTCTTGGGCAGAAGTTGTTTTGAGATGAGAGGAAACCTAAGATTAAGATGAAATTCTCTTAACTAGTAGTCAAACCAAAAGGTTATTTTAGGACTCATTGGATTAACCTTAATGCTTGTTAAAGATGACTCGAGTAAGTTTAAGCTTTCTGGTGAAATTTATACAGGGAGTAAAACTTAAGTTTGAACAATTTTATAGAAGTGAGAAGTGATTTGTTTTGCTCATTCAGTTAGTATCACGAGGACATCTTAGAGTTGGAGCGTTACGATTTTTTGAAGCAAGACTTATGAGTCAGGTATACGAAAGTGAGAAAGATCATGTTGAAGGGAGAGGCTTAGACTCAAGGGTAGGCAAATCATGTATTCTCGATAGTCATTGTGAACTAGGATTGATGGAGCGTGAAAGTCTCGACATTTTTTTTTCTTCCTTCTTTTCTTGAACCGTCCCATGTTAAAAAAAGAAGAGGGCCGATCATGTGTTTAGTCGCGTGTTCTTGTGTATATTTGTTTGTTTCAAATTGTTATTCGTGTTTCCTATGATATTGCCCTAATCCAAATAGTATGTCTTTCACATTCTATTATAATTGAGATGTCACTCTCGTGAGAAGACTTACTTATGAAATATTATCATTGAGTAAACGAGGATCACCAGATTTAGTTGTTAAGTGCAGAGGAGTCTTGTGATCGATGTGACGGAAAAAGAGTTCCAACTAGACATACAACTTGATATTGAGAATCATATGCGAGATATCTTTTTCTCAATCTTTCGGCAAGTTTCGGGGACGAAACTTCTTTTAAGAGGGGTGGAATTGTAACATCCCATTTTTTTATAAATAAATTTAAAAAAGTTTTTTAGTAAAAATAATAAAAATAAATAAATAGAGTAAATAATAGGTCGTAAATGCCCCTAGCTATAAATAGTAACATGCTAGGTTTTTCAGACTAACTCATCAACCTTCTCTGCCTCTCATTTTTGTCTTTCCCCTTCTCCTCTAAAAACCCTTTCTTTTTCCCACAGCTCACTAAACTTGTCTCAGAAAAATGACGATGTTGGACTCATTCACCGTTGGATCGTCGTGAAATTTAAACAACAGGTTCATAACCCAATTCCAAGCATTCACACCGTTGGGAATTTCAAAATCTTGTCAGAGCATATAGGAAAACCCTTCGCATTGTAGCCTTTCAATCTCTTCTCCGTCTCTCTGACGTTTCGGAATTCTATCAGAGCATTCGGAAGAATAACTGAAGGAATCTCAGGGAACCGCTAGAGATGCTGCTATCGCTGGCTGAAGACACATGAGTCCGCTCAGAGGTAAGGGATGAGTTATTCACAATTAGGGATTAGTGAGAACATGTGTAGGGATCCTTAGAGATATCAATTGGAATGAGTTTTGGGGTGTTTTTGCGATTTTCATTTTATCCTTATAATTATTACAATGAATTATATATGTTTGACAGACCAATTATTGTGAAATTGATATGCTATTGTGTTGAGCGTGAATCCTATAAATCGAGCATTTTTCTAATTAATATGAATTGATGAAATAAAGTAAGGAAAAATTTAGAGAGATATTGATTTTGTATTTTCTCTTTTTCTTGCTTTTTTTAGGTTTTTATATATAATTTAAAAAATTAATATCATAATTGAAATTGACCAAAATGTTCATATAATTATTTAGAATTTGTGCATTGAAAGCTTACTTTGATATTTGTGATTCAATATGATGTATGCTAGCTTATATATATAGAGGTAGTTATTTATATTAATAATTTATGTAAATAATATTGTAGAGTGTTATAGTATGATTCCAAAAATTATTAAGTGTTGGAGTTTGAGAATATTATGGTTAAATTTGATGAACATGTGTGTGTTGTACCTTATGTATATCATTAGGAATGTTATGAGATGTCAAAGTGTGGACATGATATTCGATTGTGAATAAGTGGATGTGTTTAACACTTGATGTTACATTAATTATATTGTGAGTTATGAATTATACAATAACCCGACCAGTGTTTATGCGCAGTGTTAAAGAGAAAGTGTAGGTTTCTAGTTAGGAACCAATGTTAAATTGTAGCGCAATTGTGTTAAACATGTTTCAAACATGAGTGTGAGGTCGTGGTATTGTATAATTCATGAGCAGTGTTTATAAATGCAATATGTGATGAATTATGGAATAATATGTTGCCTTGAGATTATAATATTGTTATTGAGATTGAGTAAAAGTGTAAAGTAGAACACATGTTGAATTGTGAGATACATGAAAACATGTGATGGTGGATTGTGACATTATGAAATGCGAAATTGTGAATGAGTTTTGGTTGTGAATAAGTGTGTGATTAACTCTTGATGTGACATTATTTGTGTTGTAAGCTGTGAATTGTACAAAAACACGACCAGTGTCATCTTGAGAAAAGTGTAAATGTGCAGTGTTAAAGAGAGAGTGTAGGTTTCCTATTTAGGAACCAATGTTAAATTGTAGCGCAATATGTTGTACGTGTTTAACACACGAGTGTGACATCATGGGTATTGTATAATTCACGAGATGTGCCTGTGTGCTAAAATGATTTTAGGGGTTGGACCTGAATCAGGAGGGAGAGGCCCTGACGGACTCTTCGGAGTATAGGCCTTGGGGGTCATCGATTTTGAGTGCTCCTTTAAGCCTATGTTGATCCCATATGGTTAGAGCATTCTCGCAAAACATCGTGACCCTGACAGGTCTCCCTATGATCTTACTTAGTGAGAGTGACCTGACAAACCCATTGTTTGGTGTGTGTTGTTATGTACTCCTAAGCGCCCCAGGATGGTTTTTCACTAACATGGTACCACATTGCATATAGGCTTGAGTCTTCGCATAACTGTCTCATGCGCTTGCTAATTGTTTATTATGAAATTGATGTGTTATTATGTCTTGATCAGAGCGTGTGATTCTTGTGTAATGTGATTGATGATTGAAAGTGAACTTTGAATTACAAAGTGGTGGAATTACGTGAATTACGTATAACTAAGTTTTATTTGGTTTATATGATATGTATATCTAGTTGTCTTGTTTCTCTATTAGTTAGGAATGTGATAACTCACTCCCCGTGTGTTGTTTGTGTTTGGATCCTGTGATGATCTTGAACTTTGTGTTCGGGGGAGCAGATGACTAGGTGAATTGCTTTAAGGAACCATGTGCTGAAGGATGTCGGGACACAACGCTCTGATAGGATGTGGCATTGGGGTATAGGGTTTTATAGACGGCCTTGTTTGAGCCGAAGTGAATTTATTATTTATTTAGAAAAGTTTTATGATGATGTTAGAAAGGCGAATGTGAGCATGATACCCTCTTGAAAGGCTTGTATTTAAATATGTTTTAAAAACTTGAATTTAGTTTAATTTTTTTTAATTATTTCTTTTACTATTAGTACATATATGTGTGGGGTAGAGGGTGTCACATACATTATATATGGGTTAAATGTTGGACATGCTGCTGAATGATATGCTAGTTCTCAAATGCTACTGTTAAAAAAAACAAAAAAAAAATCAAAAAAAAAAATTCAAGTTGAATCAATTAGAAAAAGAAAAAGAAAAGCAATAAAGTTGAGTGAATAAGATCTTAAATAGAAAAAGAATGATGAGGCTCTTGGTTCTACTCTTTATGTTTAAATTTTATCTTTTGGTTTTCTTATTTTTTCTTAATATGCACTTATTCCCCATTGTTCCTCTATTCCTTTGGGATTTAGCTACCTATTCCATATTTTTCCTACCTTGTCCTTGGCCCCACTACAACCTTAAAAGACCTTTTGATCCTCATGTGCTTGTGTTTATGGGTTGATTGTCAATTTTAGAATCTTGCCAAGTTTATGTGGTGTTGGTTTTCATGGGTGCTTTGAGGGTAAATAGTAGCCTGGACACTTGAGAGATAGAGTGTATATCTTGTGAGGCTTTATCACTTTTCATTCTTGAGCTGATTAACTATTTTGCCATGATTGGGTTGCTTGGATGATTTTCACGAATGTCTTGACTCTTTGGATCTCTTCATGTTAGATGTTACCCATTCCTTTCATTCCTTGATGTTCATTGAGAAATATGTAAATGGGGGATTTTGATGTGCCATTATTTTCACCTAGTTCTTAAACCTTTTTGCACCATTTTAATTACTGATTAGTCTTAATTGTCAAATTAATTAGGCAGTTTTATTATTTGGGCTCATTTAGCTAATTTGATGTTTTTAATCTGATTTTAGGAATTAATGAAGCATTGAGCTTAATCCGGATTTTGGTCGTGGACTTAAAGAGGGAAAATAAAGCAACGTTTACCTTAGTTAATTTCTAATTAGGAGATTGCAATTTTATTTTATGTTGTTCAGTGTTTATTTCGTTTTTGGCCAGAATAATGTAATAGGACCTAGTGACTTTGAGTGACCCTTATAAATAGCAGCCTTGGGATTCATGTAAGGGGCTCTTCTGTTATTCCATTATTCAGAGCATAGGGTTTTAGGGTTTTACGTTTTTTAGCTTTGGATTACTGTTCACGTTAAGGCATTTTTCCATTTTTCTGCTTTCAATTGCAATTTCGTTTTTTTTGTTCCTTCTTCTGCTTTCATTTACGTTTCTGCTTTTGTTGAGCTTATGGAAGGCTAAATTCCTTGTGTTGTTTCCCTCTGGAGATGAAGCGTAATTCTCTTTGAGGTTCTGTTTTTAATGTTTCGCTCCTTTCGGTTTTCCCTTCACCAATTAACCCCTATGTGTTCTATTAATTTGTGTATGCTTCGTGTTCAATTAATTGCCTCTGTGCTTAAATTGCATTCATGCTTAATGAACATGGGGTTAATTGGTGTATGTGTTACTTAATCACATATTGACAGTCCTAAGTTGATTTTCACTTAGTAAATTAAATTAGGATTGGATTAAGTGGTTAACTGCCAGGGGTGAAATCCTCATAACCTAGGATAAGAGAATGGCTTCTGAATCAGAGGAAACAACACGTTTTTACTATTATTAATTTCGTATTCCAATCTACATGTTCTTAAATTCACAAAACAAACACAACCCCCCCATTGTTACTGTTACTACAAGTATATTATGAACATTTGGTTTATCATTGCTCGTTGGGAAACGACCTAGGATCACTTCCTAGTTACTGCATTTTAATGTTTATTTAATTCAGGTACGGCCTCGATCAGACATGGCATGACTTTGAGCGATGAGCCATTATCGATGAGTACCTTAGCCACAATGTGGTCCATACACTTGACGGACACGTGTAGGGCCCTATTGTGTCCCCGCCCTTCAACAAGGATCTCCTCCCCTCGTCATCTAGAGGCAAGCGAGCCCGTTGACACGTAGAGACCAACATGGTTATCTGCATCCTTTGTCGAAGACTCAATGTCTATTGACTGAGACTACTTTACTCTCTCCATTTGGTCATCCAGAGACAATCAAGTCTGGCGTCATGCAAAGACTGTAATGGTCACTCACTTTCGTTGTTTCGACACTATCAAAGTCCCCTATCATCCAAAGACAAGCAAGTCCGATGGTATGCAGGGACGATAATGGTCGTTCGTTTCTAATTGTTTTCTCTTGAGATTGTTGCAGTCCCCTTTGCTATCCGAAGACAATCAAGTTCGATGGCACGCAGGCACAAACAAAGTCGTCTGCTTCCCTTGTTGAAAGACTCAATGTCTGTCGACCAAAGCTATTAAAGTCTCCCCTGCTATCCCGAGATGAGCGAGTCTGATAGCATGCGGAGACCGTCATGATTATCCATTTTTTTTATCGATTTTAAGGAACCAAGGCTCTTGCTGATGCGCCTAATGTCTTATATGTTCTTTCTTTTGAAAGGTTTCGCTGATTGAGCTAATGGTCGGTCGGGTGGAAATTTGGCTCAAATGAAATTAGTATCTTGTCTTTACTTCCCATTTATATCCAATAAAAGATAAGTAAAGAGGGGCAACTGTCATACCCTAATTTCATCTAGGGACAATTGTTTGTCGACATGCAGATTCTTGCTGGTCATGTTGAGCTGCTTAAAGCCAATTGTCAGGTGATCCGTAAGATTTTGTGACGTTTCGGAAGGAAATGAGCAAAAAACTCAAAATGGGGGTGAAAATATCAATTTAGGGGGAGTGTCCTTCAGCACTGGGCCCATCTAGGCCCATCAGGAAGCTTCAATAGGAAGCAACCTCCTCGCCTAGGCGAGCTAGGCGGCAACCTCCTCCCCCATTTTTTCTATATATGGACGTTGGGGGCTGAGGGGAAGGGGTTCAACACCCTGGGTATTAGATTTCACTTAAAATTAGTGAGGAGAAGAAGAAATAAGGAGAAAATCAAGGCCGAGGCGCTTCCGTGACGTTTCCATGATCAATTCCATGAACGTTCTTCGTCGTTCTTCATTGTTCGTCAATCTTCAACCGGCTAGTTTTCGACTTTGAAGCCTTGAATTCATTCTATGTACCCTTAGGGGTCCATTCTTGCTTTGTATGTTTTAATCTTCATCTTGTCTACTTTCGGTATTCTTTTTCTTCGTTTTAAGCGAGTTTTGATCGATTGTTTGAGTCATAATCTCACTTAATCAATATTAAAATGAATTTCAATCGATCGTTTGTGTTGTAATCTCGTTTAATCGCCTTTAAAATAAAATTCAACTGATCGTTCATGTTGTAACCTTGGTTAATCATCAAAAAGGAAATTTTCAAACGGACACTTACTTTGAAAGTTCTTTTTAAATGAGTTGAGAAATAACCAAGCGAAACTAAGGCTAAAATCAACTCACAAATCAAGCTTTGCCAGCAAAAAGGTCATTTGAAACCATTTCAAGGTCCAATGCCTTAAATGGTCCTTTTACTTTTATCGGTTAAAATGAAACGTTTAAAAAGTCTAAAATCAACACCTCGCGTAATTTATTTACTTTCTCAAAGAACTACGTAGGTCTGAGTTACTCACCGCAATTGAGGATACGTAAGAGCAAAAGCCCCGCTTTTGTCGACCCCAAAATATTAAAAAAACATAAAAAAGGGAAAATAAAAATAAGTTAAATGTCACGATTTCGCATATTTGATTAAAGACTGTTGTTCCTTGTGACTGGCGCATGGGGTGCTAATACCTTCCCTATGTGTAAAAACAACTCTCGAACCTTTTATTCTCAATGTTCGTAGACCCGCTATTGGTTTTTCCTAACGTTTTCCTCAAATAAACATTGGTGCATTGCCCTCCTTGGAAGACGCACCCGTGAGCCTCGCATCGCCCTCCCGCTGAAGGGTAGGTTGCGATAGGTTCTTTTCCTTTTTTGTGGAAAACACAGATCAACTGCCTCTTTTTGAAAGGCGTGATAACACCTGAGACCTCATCATATCTTTTTGCAAATCTCTTCGGGGACTCCCTTAGAGTGTATGTTTTGTTTGATTTAGTCACTTGACAATTTTGGAGTGATGGCAATGGAGCCGTTTGAAATTTAATCAATCAACTGAAATATTGATCCTAGGGTTTTCCCCTGTCTTTTGTTTAAAACTTTGACGATTTTGCACAAGAAAAACATATAAGGATTTGGGATCGATCTCATGCACCATGGAAGGATGGCAATGGATGGTTACACTACGGTGTATGACCAAATGAAACTTTCTTGACTTAAGATTATAGAGTGGTGCAAAGGGTCTGTCGATCCCACTGAAACTCGATGATATGGGCTGATCCTGAAAGAATTTATACAACAAAGGCCACCCTTGGATTCAAAAGGAATCATAAGGAGTCTGCATGAACGGCTAACATCAGATGTACGCTACTATCACAATTGTCTTTGGGCATTTTCCAGGAGCTTCTGGTCGAATGAGTTTTCTTTTCAAATGTGCTAGTGTGAAACCTTCAGGATTCTCTCTTTTTTTATATATATTTTTCAACAATCACAAGTGTGTGTGGGTTCCATTCCAGAATCAAAACTTAAGGGTTACAATGAGTAAGAACCTTGAGAATGTTGCTTGTACCTTTTAGGTTGGGCTCTACTCCTTTTGTCTTATGCATTAATCCTTATTGCACTTTTTGTGTCTTCCTTGTGAAATCTGGAGATCTTTTGTCTCTCTTTTCTTCACTCGCCTTTGGCAGATTTTTTTTCTTTTTTTTTTCATTGTTGCCCAACTTCATGCATGTTTTGTTTCCATTGTCCTTCCTGTTGGTTTAGTGGTGGTTCCTACTCAGGGTTCCTATTTGGTTTTTGTTGCTTTTTTTGTGTTGGTTTTAGAAAACAAATATGCTTTGGCTCGAAGCCAGTAGTTTCCTTTTATCAGTTCCTGGGCCACCCCCTGATATTGGAGGGCGACCAACTGTGCGAGCACATCCAGAGAGGGAGGCTATCACGCATCTATTGTGCATACCGGGGCAAGATTTCACCCGTGCCGCTGCAAAAAGACGAGTGCGGATCATGCGCACCAACATGACCACTCTTACATGGATATGGATGACGTTGCTATTTAGCAACATTCTGCCCAGCGACCACAATGCCAATCTCCCCCTGCAGATGTATCAGTTGGTCTGTGTCGTCATGACATAGGTAAGTATGCACATGGCTCCATTGATTTCTGATGTCATCTATTGCTTGCAGGGATCGCGCCCACAAGACGCCCAGTGGACCCGAAGAAGTCCAACAGGGCCATGGGGTTTCCAGCTCTGGTTACGGGCCTTTGTCAGTCCTACAGGGTGCCCGTTCCCCCAGCAAGGAATCGCACCCACAAAGACACCCAGTGGACCCAGAGAAGTCCAACAGGGCCCTGGGGTTTCCAACTCTGGTTATGGGCCTCTGTAGTCCTATAGAGTGTCTGTTCCCCCCGGCAAGGTCACATCATCATGACATAGGTAAGTATGCACATCGCTCAACTAATTTCTGATGTCATCTATTGTTTGCAGGGATCGCGCCCGCAAGACACCCAGTGGACCCGAAGGAGTCCAACAGGGTCTTGGAGTTGCCAAGCTCTAATTACGGGCCTCTGTTAGTTCTACGGAGTGCCTGTCGCCCCCAGCAAGGTCATCAGGCCCCCTACTAATTGAGCTTTCATCAAGAAGTACTGCGTTCCCAAGCAGGCACAGGGCGAAAGACCACAGCAGCCTGGGGATGGCCAGCAGCGGGCAACAAACGCACCGCCATCACCTCTAGAGTTCACCTCAGCTCATCCACAAAAAGGTTAGAGCATTGCTTACGACCCATGGCCGACCAATAGGCGACCAAGTCCAAAGCCAAAGGTAAGCAAAGTACTAGGTCCATGACCGACAAGCCATCACGCGTCCAGCTCAAGACGTTAAAGAAGCGCTACTAGGATGCAACCTAGTACCTTTTAAATCTCTGCTTGTTATTTGATCACTTTTGTTTCTCAAGTCATAGCAGGACACACCTAGTTGCTCATGATCCTAGGAATTTAAATAAAACAAGCACAAGCTCGGAAGGTAGTCATACCTCAATATATATATATATATATATATATATATATATATATATATATATATATGTGTGTGTGTGTGTGTGTGTGTGTGTGTGTGTGTGTGTGTGTTTAGGTAGAAAGATACCATGGATATGCATGTATGTAGCAAAAAATACTTCACAAAATATATATATGTATGTTTAGGTAGAAAGATACCTTGAATATGCATGTATGTAGCAAAAATACTTCACAAAATATATATATGTATGTTTAGGTAGCAAGATACCTTGGATATGCATGTATTTAGCAAAAATATCTCACAAAACATATATATGTATGTTTAGGTAGCAAGATACCTTGGACACACATGTATATAGCAAAATACCTCACAAAAATATATGTATGTTTAGGTAGCAAAATACCTCATGAAAAAAGAGCGAGCAAGAAAAGAAAAAGAAGGAAGAAAAAAAATAGAAAAAAAAAGGTTGTCTAGCTAAAAAACAACATGCTTGTGAAAAGAGATAATTTCCAACTTTTCTTTGAAAGATTTTACTGATCTTAACCAGTTTTTGAAAAAAATGTGTATACACCTAAAGAATGAATGCTGTGAAAATTTTCCAAATGCCCAAAATGGACTCTGATGAATGCATGATTTGATAAAAGAACATATTTTGGAAACACTGGGTTGACTTAAAATAGGGAAAATGAATCCTGAACCCTAGTGTCACATGACCATAAAAACTTGATGCTTGAGTGTCCACATGGGTGCATGCATGACCAGTTTTGCATAAAATTTCCTAATCATCATTGTTGCATGTGTATCATGGAAATAATGTAGGACATCCCCTTTATCCCCGAACCGCTGGCCAAACCCTGGCATATATCATGACCAGCCGTTCTACAAGCCTTGAGCCAAAATCTCAACTTATCATAAACCTTGACCCAGGGTGAGAATGTCAATCCTTGCCCTCGGAAAACAAAAAAAAAAAAGAAAAGAAAAATTCTCAATCAAAGAGGGGGAGAAAGCAAAAAAAGGAAAGAAAATTCCCAATCAAAGATCGGAAGAAAACAGAAGAAATATACAGAAAGGTCTTTGGACCGGACAATATCTGAACAATACAAAATTGTCACCAAGTAAACAAGAAAAAGGAAACCACGACCTAAAGTGGTCCTCTCCCTTTGATTGCCGACAAAATCCTGTGCGCTAGCGACTTTCTCGCCACGCACTAAACAAAAACAGAATAGGAAAAGGCCAAAACACTCAAAGCCAAATTCCCCACCTAAAAACCATTCCCAAAATAAGTCCTATTGATCCATGATCACGCATGTAATCTTTGATTTGATAGGAAATGATTTGCAAAATCAAGTCATGACATATCTATGGTTCAGAATTAGGATAAAACACTTACCTGTGTGAGATTGATACACTTTGAGTGATTTTCTCCTATCTTTGTTGGACCCAATGTTTCCTCTAAATGGTCGTTTAGAAACGAAATGCTAACATCCGAAATCTCATTTATGGTTATGCGAAAATTTCACCAGCATACTCTCCCAGATAGACACATCATTTTTTTTAAAAAAAAGCATATGTTGCTCTAATCAGTTGGAAGTTTTGTCTCTTTACTAAAGCATGTTCGCATTTTAGTGAAGAAAACACCGAGACTATTTTTTAGTCTCACAGTTAGCAAGAACTACGTAGGTCTGAGTTCCTCATCACAAATTGAGGATACGTAGGAGAAAAAGCCCTGCTTTTGTCGACCACCCCACTTTTTGTTACCGTGACCCAAGAGTCCAGTGGCATGCGGAGCCACATGACCATGGGATCCCCAGATTCATGTTCTTTTTATGTTTCATCCTTTATCATTTACATGTTATTTTATTTCTATGACTTGAGGGACTAATGTTTGTTTCGTTTTGATTGACTCTTGTTTTGTGCATACATGTCATTTGAACTGTTACGTTAGTGCTTACTTCATTGATTGTCAATAGTGTTTGTCGAAATTCCAGATCCGTGTAGAGTTTTTCATTTAGGAATGTCGTCCTAAAAAATAAAATGAACCAAAATCATGATAACGCCAAAAATAAGAAAGAATCGTTGTGAACAAATGTCGTGTCTATGTGTACAAAGAAAAGAAAAGAGTTTTTATATGTGAAAGAAATGTTTATAGAGGGATTTTGTGTGTGTAAAAATGTGTGAAAAGAAATTCTTGTGTGTGTGAGCGACGAGTGTATATAAAGAAACTTCTGTATAAACTACGGGTGTGTTGGAAAAAACGAAAAAAAGAAATCTTTGAACATGAATAGGGTTTGTATATAGACCGTGTTGACGTAAAGAGAAAAAGTTCTAATGTGTATACAGAAAAAGTTCGTCATGCATAGGAATGTAGGTGTACAAAGAAAAAGTTTTTCTCGTAGATGGCAATGGATGTATAGTTTTTTGTGAACATAGAAAATGAAACAAAAAGAAAAAGAAAGGAAGACCTCAAAGGTCGACATGTTATGGTCGTAGGAAGCATAAATCATTCGTAGAGAGCAAACATATCTTTTGGAAATAAGGGACTAACGCTAAGAGTTTATTTTCCTGAATGATCGAGATAAGAATGGATGGTTTCATTGAACCGATGAAAGAACATAATTTGGAAACGTTGGGTCTATTTGTGTAAATCCCCAACCATAGTATCAAAATTCCATAAACTAGATGCTTGAGTGCCCACCTAGTTGTGTCCATGACTAATTTTGCACGTTGTTTCCGAATCATCATTGTTACACGTGCCTTGTGGAAATGATATGGAAGTTCAACCCGAGACCGACACCTTGACACACGAATTTGTTGTGCCCCAGATATCAAGATCGGGCTCCCACGATAAAAGACCCCATTGAGACACGACCTTAGACTACTTTGAACCTTGGCCTATAAAAAGAATCCTCATCCTTTCCCCCGAAGCAAAGGACAGCGGAATCTCCTCAAGGGAGAGCAAATAATGAATGCTAAAACCTGATTTCCCAAAGAAAGAAATGGAGAGGGAGAAATGAAAAGAAAGAAAAGGAAGAAATGAAAAGAAAGGAAAAGAAGGATTCCCGATCAAACATCGAAAGAAAGTAAAAAGGAAAAAAAGATTGGAAGAAAGTGAAAAGGGAAAGGTCGGAGGAAAACAGAATAATTCCTGATAAATCTTCTGACCAAATAAATTTTTCGGCAGGATAAATGACTGCCGGCAAAGGAAAACCCATTTTTAAGTGGTTCTTCCTTTGGGATTGCCATTCAAAGTCGTTCTCGACTGGCGATATCCCGCCTCACATAAACAAAGAGGAAAAGACCGAAACACCCAGCTTCCTCTCCAAAAACACTACCTTCGAGAAAATCCTATTGATCTGTGATCGTGCGTGTGATCTTTTGGTTCGATAGGAAATCGTGTGCAAAATAAAGTCATGGTGCAGTTATGGTTTGGGATTAGGGTAAAGCACTTGCCTGTGTGAGTTTTTATACACTATGAGTGATTTATTCCCAGTTTCAGCTTAACCCGATGTTTCCCCTGAATGTTCATTTAAAAGCTAAATGTTGACATCCTACCCTTCATGTTCGGTTACAAAGAAAATTACCTTCGGTACAGGTATATTGTTTCCCTAAGATATAGTGCTCTTGCGAATGATTTATTTTTCTTTGCAAAAAGCATGTTTCCCCTTTGTAGGTAGAAAAACCCGATGGACCATTCGGTCCTGCCAACAAATCTTGTTCGGAGACCCATGAATTGATTGCCTAGCGCTGTTCATGTGTCCTCCACCATCGAGTATGGAGCCCCGCGAATTGATTGCCTAGCGCTGTTCGCCTATCCTCCATTCTCCACTTTTATTCGGAGCCCCATGAATTGATTGTCATTCATTCATCCTCCACCATCGAGTCTGGAGCCCCACGAATTGATTGCCTAGCGTTGTTCGCCTATCCTCCATTCTCCACTTTTATTTGGAGCCCCATGAATTGATTGTCATTCATGCATCATCCACCAACGAGTCTGGAGCCCCGCGAATTGATTGCCTAGCGTTGTTCGCCTATCCTCCATTCTCCACTTTTATTCGGAGCCCCATGAATTAATTGTCATTCATGCATCCTCCAACATCGAGTCTGGAGCCCCGCGAATTGATTGCCTAGCGTTGATTTCCTATCCTCCATTCTCCACTTTTATTCGGAGCCCCATGAATTGATTGTCATTCATGCATCCTCCACCAACGAGTCTGGAGCCCCGCGAATTGATTGCCTAGCGGTGTTCACCTATCCTCCACCCTCAAATCTTATTCAGAGCCCCATGAATTGATTATCATTCATGCATCCTCCACCAACGAGTCTGGAGCCCCGCGAATTGATTGCCTAGCGCTGTTCACCTATCCTTCACCCTCAAATCTTATTCGGAGCCCCATGAATTGATTGTCATTCATGCATCCTCCACCATCAAGTCTGGAGCCCCGCGAATTGATTGCCTAGTGCTGTTCGCCTATCCTCCATTCTCCACTTTTATTCGGAGACCCATGAATTGATTGCCTAGCGTTGTTCATGTGTCCTCCACCATCAAGGTTGGAACCCAGCGAATTGATAGCCTAGCGCTGTTCGTCTATCCTCCACCCTCGAAATCTTGTTCGGAGACCCATGAATTGATTGCCTAGCGCTATTCATGCATCCTCCGCCATCAAGTGCGGAGCCTCCGGTGACTGGGAAATGTGGTTTTTGTTATTTTCCCGATCGGTTCCTTCGCCAAACATGTGTATATATGTGTATTATGTTATTGGTGTTTTTGTTGTTTGTGTGTTGTTTTGTGTTGTGCAGAAAAAAAAGGAGAATGAGAGACGGGAGTCATCATAGACTAATCACGAAAAGGGCGAAGACGGACGAAATCAGTGTTTTATCTTTGCTTTCCTCTTATCTCCGATAAAAGGTAAGTAAAGAGGGATAACTGTCATACCCTAATTTCGTCCGGGGACTATTGCTTGATGGCATACAACCTTTGATTGACCGCTTCGAGGTACTTGGCATCCTTTGTTGCACAATATTTGAAGTCTCGAGACGTGCCGGAAATCAAAAGGAAGCGTGGTTACGCAATCCGTGAAATTTCGTAATGTGACGAAAATCAAAAGGAAGTATTGTTACGCAATCCGTGAGTTTCCGTAACTTTTTCAAAAGCTAAAAAAGAGTAAATACATGATCCGTAAGGCTGCGTAACCTTACGGAAAGAAAATAAGTATCGTTACGAAATTCGTAAAGTTTCATAACGTTACGGAAAAAGAATCACCAAAAAAGATAAAGGGAGTGTATTTAGTAAAAAAAAAGGGGTGCAAATAGCAACCAGGCCCACTTGGGCCTTCCGGATTCTTCCTCCAGAAGGCGGTTGAGCTCCTCCCCTATTTTGGTATAAATAGTGGGAGGAGTGAAGAGGAAAGGGGTTCAGCCTTCTTGGCACTTCGTATTCACTTGAAATTGCTGAGGAAAATTGTTTCCGTGAAGAAAATCCAAGTCAAGGCACTTCCGTAACGTTTCTGTAACGTTTCCGTGGGTAATTACGCGAAGATTTTTAACCGTTCTTCGTCATTCATCGTTCGTTCTTCATTGTTCTTCGATCTTCAACCGGTAAGTACCCTAAATCGAGCTTTTCAATTCATTCTATGTACCCGTGGTGGTCCCCATTTGTTTTGTGTACTTCAATTCTCGTTTCATTTACTTTCTGTACCCCCTTTTGATGTGCTTCAGTCATTTATTTAAGTCATTTCTCGCTTAATCTAAAAAATAAAATAAATTTCCACCGATCATTTGATTTGTAATATCCGTTAATTTCTATTAAAATGAAATCCGACCGTTCGGTCATGCCGTAACCACGTTGGAAACCAAAAAGAGGTAAAATAATAATATAATAATCAAAAAATACCTTTTAGTAAAATAAAGCGGAAAAATTAATCGGACGTTTCTCTTTGGGATTTCTCTTTCTTTATTGAATTGACTAATAACTAAAGTGAAACTAAGGCTAAAATCAACCCGCAAAGTCAAGCTCGTCCACAAAAAATCAATAAAAAGGATTTGAAAGTTCAATATCTCAGTTTTTCTTACCAAGTAAATGGATCATTTTTAGGTCCAATGCCTTAAAATGATCACCTTCCAAGTAAAAAGAATCGCTTGATTCACCTTTAAAAAGAACTACGTAGGTCTGATTTCCTCTTCGATGAAGGGTACGTAGGAGCAAGAACCCCGCTTTTGTCGACCTCAAAAAATAAAAAGAAATAAAAGTTAAGGTAACACAATTTCCACAATTCTAAAAATAAGGCTGCTGTCCTTTGAGACAAACGTGAGTGGTGCTAATACCTTCCTCAAACGTAAATACAACTCCCGAACTTGGAATATTCTTTATGACCGGTTTCCTTCGGTTTTTCCGACGTTTTCCACAAATAAACGTTGGTGGCGACTCCGCGCATCTTTCCTCCTTTGGAAAACGCACCCGTGAGCCTCGCCTCGCTCGCCCGCAAAAGGGCATGTTGCGACAGTTATCAATTGGTTTTATCTTGGTTTTGTTTATTAACTTTCAATCTTTTTCAAGACAAATTTACAACACTAGTGATCGGTTAAGATTGAACTTTACAAAGAAAAACGAGATTGTCGATGATAGATGGAGAAGATGAATGTTCACGTAATGACAAGGGGGGCCCTAAGGGTACATAGATCACACTCAAATCTTAAAAACAAAACTAACCGACAGTCACATGAAGAACACCGAACAACGAACGATGTAGGGAATGATCGCGGTCGCGATTCGGTAGTGCCTTGGCTTCCTTTCCTCTTCTTCCTTCTCTCAATTCCCTCACCTTATGAACCTAGAAACCTCTGGATCAACCTCCCTTCACACCTATTTATAGGAAAAAAACAAGCATTTGGGACCATGGCAGCTCGCCCAGACGAGCTAAGACTTAGCCATGAAGCAACTGGCTCGCCCAGGTGAGCTGGTTACTTAACATGGAAGTCTTTTTGTGGCCCAGGCAAGCCAGAGGCTAGCTTGGGCGAGCTAGGGGCCAGGAAACTCAATGAAAATACCCTTTTGCCCCTCCTTTTGGTATCTTTCGCATTCTTGATCAAAACATTGAATGATCCTTCATTTTGTGTGGTAACTAGTGTCAAACCATGCAATTTGGCTAGTGAGAATCAAAAACATCAATGAATGACAGTCCCCAGACGAATTTAGGGTATGACATGCATATTATGCGTAACAACATTTAAACACGTAGATTTGGAATTTGAAAGGCACGCACCTGTACGTAGCTTCCATGGTACAGAGGCACCATTGCAGTCATTCAAAAACTGTGAAATCATTGAAAGGAGTGAAAGAGAAGGCAAAAAACTCATAAACATGATAAAAAGTTCCATTAATTAAAAGTAACAATGGGAGATAAAAATGTGAGAAAAAGCTCCACTAATTAGAAAACATACCCTCTTGTGAAGCTTGAATCTATTGGCAGTGGTAATGGCGGTTGAAACGCATGCTTACAGTGGATTGAGAGTCTCAATTTTAGAGTGACTGAGTGAGAGAGGTAGAGAGACGAGTGAGGAAGCACAACACCACGTAACAAACAACTTTTAGGTCTTAGGAATTAGCCATTATTTATAGGGTTTTTTATGTTATATTTTAAGTGGCGGGGCGGGTTCGGGGTCGGGGCGGATGTTAGTAATCCCATACCCGTACTTGTCCTTGCTTTTGGTTATCAGGGAAAACCCGAACCCGAACCAATACCCGGTCAACTCGGGTATTACCCGCCAAAGTTGGGATGGATTCAAACGGGTACCCATGGGTACAAGTTTTATTA
The DNA here is from genome assembly GCF_004193775.1 of Glycine soja. NCBI lineage: Eukaryota > Viridiplantae > Streptophyta > Magnoliopsida > Fabales > Fabaceae > Glycine > Glycine soja. Next base: position 23,348,201 of record NC_041006.1, read on the forward strand.
CCATGTCTAAGGAGCACCTTAAGTCTAGTAGTAGAGTGATAAGGAAAAATGGAGTTGGATCATCTGGATTCAAGAAAAGACATCAAAAGAGGATTCCTTATGGTAGACCTCAAGATCGACAAAGATTCAGACCTTTTCAGCGACAAAGTGCACCAGTAACTAAAGGTAACCAAGTTGTTTTTCAAGTTGGAGGACGGATGCTCACTGCTATAGATGTGTGTCGCAACCTACCCTTCGGCGGGAGGGCGACGCGTGACTCGCGGGATGCGTGTTCCACGAAAGGAATACGCGCGGAGTCGCCACCAACGTTTATTTGAGGAAAACGTCGGAAAAACCGGAAAAGACGCGATCTACGAACTTTTTAGTGAAAGGTTCGGGAGTTGTATTTACGCACGGGGAAGGTATTAGCACCCCACACGTCCGTCCCAAGGGACGGCAGCCTTTAATTGAATGTGCAAACATGACTTTGATTTTTTTACGTTCCCTTTTATGTCCTTATATCCTTTATACCCTTTTTATATTTTTTCCTTTTTTGTGGTCGACAAGGGTGTTTCCCTTTGCTCCTACGTATTCCTCAATTTGGGATGAGAAAATCAGACCTACGTAGTTCTTTCGGAACAAAGTGTTTGGTTAAGTTGTTTTTGTCTTTTTTGCAAAATATGTTTTTATTGAACAAAAGGTCATTTAAGGTGCTGGACCATTAAACGGTCTTTTGATTTTGAAAGGAGAGAAACGTTAAGGCATTGGACCATTAACGATCTCTTGTTTTTGAAAGGAGAGAAACGTTAAGGCATTGGACCATTAACGATCTCTTGGGGTGGTCGACAAAAGCGGGGCTTTTGCTCCTACGTATCCTCAATGAGGAACTCAGACCTACGTAGTTCTTGCTTATCAAGTGATTCTTTTTTTATTTTAAGAGGTGATCATTTTAAGGCGTTGGACCTTAAAAATGATCCATTTTACTTAGTGAGAAATTGAAATGACAAACTTCAAAAGCCTATATTTGTGGACGAGCTTGACTAGGCGAGTTGATTTTAGCCTTAGTTTCACTTTAGTTATTAATCAATTCGATTAAGAATGAGAAATCCCAAAGAGAAAACGTCCGATTGATTTTCCGCTTTATTTTACTAAAAAGATATTTTTTGATTATTATATTATTTTTTACCTCTTTTTGATTTCCAACGTGGTTACGGCACGGCCGAACGGTCGGAATTGATTTTAACCGAAGTTAACGGATAATATAATTCAAACGTTCGGTGGAAATTTATTTTATTTTTAAGTTAAGCGAGAAATGACTTAAGTAAAATGGCTTAAGCACGTCAACAGGGGGTATAAAAAGTAAACAAAATGAGAATAAAAATGCACGAAACACAATGTGGACCACTACGGGTGCATAGAATGAATCGAAAAGCTTGGTTCGAGGTACTTACCCGTTGAAGATCGAAGAACGATGAAGAACGAATGAAGAACGTCGAAGAACGGTTCAAACCTTTGCGAGATTCCTCACGGAAAACGTTACGGAAACGTTTCGGAAGCGCCTCGGCTTAGATTTTCTTCACGGAAACAATTTTTCCAAGCAAATTCGAAAGAGAGAGAAGTGCCTAAGGGGCTGGACCCCTTCCTTCTTCATTTCCTCCCCTATTTATAGCAAAATAGGGGAGGTGGTTGCCGCCCAGCTCGCCCAGGCGAGCTCAGCTCGCCCAGGCGAGCAGGGTTGCTTCCTCCAGAAGCAACCGCCTTCTGGAGGAATCTTCTGGAGGGCCCAAGTGGGCCTGGGTGCTATTTGCACCCCCATTTTTACTAAGTACACCCCCCTCTGCTGTTTTTTTGGTAATTCTTTTTTCGTAAAGTTACGGAAACTTACGAATTTCGTAACGATACTTGTTTTCTTTCCGTAATGTTACGGAACCTTGCGGATTACATAATCATCCCCTTTTTGACTTACGGAATGTTACGGAACCTCACTTAATTATGCAATGATGCTTCCATTTGATTTCCGATGTGTCACGGAAACTTACGGATTGTGCATCAACATTTTTTTGGTTTTTCGGCATGTCCTGGAATTTCATAAATTGCCTAATGATGGGTGCCAAGCACCTCACAAGGACCAAAGAATGGTCGCGTGTCATCAAGCAAAGGTCCCCGGACGAAATTAGGGTATGACAGTTGCCCCTCTTTACTTGTCTTTTATTGGAGATAAAAGAAAAGTAAAGATAAGACACTAATTTCGTCCCTCTCGATTTGACGAGAGTCGCGGGTGACCATGAAATTTCCACATGTAAATGACTTTGTTGTCCCCGGAGGAACAAAAGGTGCAGAAGACTGTGTCAGCCTCTGCTTGCTATCAAGCGTTCTGTCTTACAGATAGCAAAAGAATGGGTGCGAATAACCATAAGGTATCTCCGCGTATCATGGGTGCAGAATGACCAAACTTGGTCTCTGCTTGTCATCGGGCCCGCCGCCTCTGGATGACAAAAGGGTGCGGATAACCGTAAGGTATCTCCGCGTATCATGGGTGCAGAATGACCAAACTTGGTCTCTGCTTGTCATCGGCTCTGGATGACAAAAGGGTGCGAATAACCATAAGGTATCTCCGCGTATCATGGGTGCAGAATGACCAAACTTGGTCTCTGCTTGTCATCGGCTCTGGATGACAAAAGGGTGCGAATAACCATAAGGTATCTCCGCGTATCATGGGTGCAGAATGACCAAACTTGGTCTCTGCTTGTCATCGGCTCTGGATGACAAAAGGGTGCGAATAACCATAAGGTATCTCCGCGTATCATGGGTGCAGAATGACCAAACTTGGTCTCTGCTTGTCATCGGCTCTGGATGACAAAAGGGTGCGAATAACCATAAGGTATCTCCGCGTATCATGGGTGTAGAATGACCAAACTTGGTCTCTGCTTGTCATCGGCTCTGGATGACAAAAGGGTGCGGATAACCGTAAGGTATCTCCGCGTATCATGGGTGCAGAATGACCAAACTTGGTCTCTGCTTGTCATCGGCTCTGGATGACAAAAGGGTGCGAATAACCACAAGGTATCTCCGCGTATCATGGGTGCAGAATGACCAAACTTGGTCTCTGCTTGTCATTGGCTCTGGATGACAAAAGGGTGCGGATAACCGTAAGGTATCTCTGCGTATCATGGGTGCAGAATGACCAAACTTGGTCTCTGCTTGTCATCGGCTCTGGATGACAAAAGGGTGCGAATAACCATAAGGTATCTCCGCGTATCATGGGTGCAGAATGACCAAACTTGGTCTCTGCTTGTCATCGGCTCTGGATGACAAAAGGGTGCGAATAACCATAAGGTATCTCCGCGTATCATGGGTGCAGAATGACCAAACTTGGTCTCTGCTTGTCATCGGCTCTGGATGACAAAAGGGTGCGGATAACCGGAAGGTATCTCCGCGTATCATGGGTGCAGAATGACCAAACTTGGTCTCTGCTTGTCATCGGCTCTGGATGACAAAAGGGTGCGAATAACCATAAGGTATCTCCGCGTATCATGGGTGCAGAATGACCAAACTTGGTCTCTGCTTGTCATCGGCTCTGGATGACAAAAGGGTGCGGATAACCGTAAGGTATCTCCGCGTATCATGGGTGCAGAATGACCAAACTTGGTCTCTGCTTGTCATCGGCTCTGGATGACAAAAGGGTGCGGATAACCGTAAGGTATCTCCGCGGGCTACCAGCTCTTGAGTCATGGCGACAAAAGGCGGTGCGGTCGACAAAAGCGAGGCTCTTGCTCCTACGTATCCTCCAATGAGGAACTCAGACCTACGTAGTTCTGGATAACTTGTGAGACTTGAAAAAGTCTCGGTGTTTTCTCCACTAAAATGCAAACATGCTTTAGCAAAGAGACAAATATTCCAACTGATTTAGAGCAGCATATGCTTTTTTGAGTGACAAACAATGCGCCTACCAGGGAAGGAGAGTCTGCTGATGGGATCCCCCATAACCATAAATGAGATCTTGGATGTTAGCATTTCGTTTCTAAATGACCATTTAGAGGAAACACTGGGTTCGACCAAAATAGAAGAAATCCACTCAAAGTGTATCAATCTCGCACAGGTAACTGTTTCATCCTAATTCCGAACCATAGATATGTCATGACTTGACTTTGCAAATTATTTCCTATCAAATCAAAAATTACATGCGTGATCATGGATCAATAGGGCTTCCCTTGGGAATGGGTTCTTTTGGTGGTTTCTTCTTTCGGTTTTTGTGTGTTTTTGGCTTTTTCTTTTTCTGTTTTTTTGTTTAGTGCGGGGCGAGAAAAAAAAGGGTCGCTAGCGCACGGGATTTTGGTTGGTAATTAAAGGGAGAAGACCATTTTAGGTCGTGGTTTCCTTTCCTTCCTTTTTTGTTCATTTGGTGACAATTCTGTATTGTTCAGATATTGTCCGGTCCAAAGACCTCTCTGCACATTTCTTCTGGTTTCTTTGACCAGGAGCTTTCTTCTTTTTTACTTCCTCCCATTCTTTGGTTGGGAATTTTCTTTCTTTTCTTTTTTCTTTCTCCCACTCTTTGATTGGGAATTTCCTTGCTTCCTTTTTTCCTTTGATTGGAAATTTTCCTTCTCTTCTTTTTTGCTTCCGAGGGTAAGGATTGACATTCTCACCCTGGGTCAAGGTTTATGGTGAGTCAGGATTTTGGCTCAAGACTTGTAGAATGGCTAGGCATGATACATGTCAGGGTTTGGTTTGGTTCAAGGATAAAAAGGGATGCCCCACATTATTTCCATGACACAAATGCAAAAATGATGATTTGGAAACTTTATGCAAAACTGGTCATGCATGCACCTATGCGGACACTCAAGTGTCAAATTTTACGGTCATGTGATGCTAGGGCTCAGGATTCATTTCCTCTATTTTAATCAACCCAATGTTTCCAAAATATGTTCTTTTATCAATTTGTGCATTCATCCGAGTCCATTTCGGGCGTCCGGGAAAATCTTCACAGCATTCACCCTTCAGGTGTATACACATTTTTTCAAAAACTAGTTACGATCAGTGAATTTTTCCAAAGAAAAGTTGGAAATCGTCTCTTTTCAAAAGCATGTTGGTCTTTCAACTTGACAACTTATTTTTTCCTTTTTCTACCTTTTTCCTTACTTACCCCTTTTTTTTCTTATTTGCTCTCTTTTTCTTTTCACTTTCTTTTCTTTTCTATTTCATTTTCTTTCCTTTTCTATTTTTATTTTTATCATGATTTTTTTGTTTATTTTACATATATACTTTTGGACGATGTTCCTAAACGAAGAACTCTACAAGGTTCCAGAATTTTCAACATCATCGATAGTAATGATATATAAATACTAACGCACCAACCTAAACAAAAAGTATGCGCTGTACAAATGACAATCGAAACAACAAAAACAAACATTAGTCTCTCAAGTCAAAACAATAACATAGAATAAAAATGACAAAAGAAATATGAAAGAAAACATGAATCTGGGGATCTCCCAGTCACGTGTCTCCACTCCCTCCCATGAAGTCAAGCAAATCGGCCATCTCCTCATCCTCGTGGGCTTCTTCTCCATCGCCGGGAGCTTCTGGGGGTGCCTCTCCTGCTTGGGCCTCGGGCCAATCTCCGGGCCATGCAACCTCTGCCCTGAACTGGTCTGGAGTAGGGCATGAAAAAGGAGCGAAGCCCTGGCTCTGCATGCTAAGGCTCATCTGGTACAGACAATCATGGGTCCGTACATGTGCTCGGTGGTTGGCCGCCTGCTGGCGAACCAAATGCCGTAAATACTGCTCCATGTCAAATGCCCCAGCCTGGCCAGCCTGATGAGGTGGTGGGGGCGCGCCTGCGGCCTGTGGAGCATCACCCTGAGCCTGTCTCTGGGTACAGTACTTCTCAATAAAAGCCCGGGTGATGGGCGGCCGAATCACCTTGGTAGGTGCAACGGGGACTCCGAACGACTGGCAGAGTCCTGTGATCAGTGCGGGGAATCCCAGGGCCCTGTTGGACTTATCTGGGTCCAAAGGGTGCCTAGTGGGCGCCATACCTGCAAAAATATATATGGCATCAGCGATCAACTGAGCCACATGGATGCTCATCCGTGTCAGGATGGCGTACACCAGCTGGCACTTAGGCATGGGGAGGTCGGAATTATGATCGGTGGGCAGGATGTTGCTGAGGAGCAACGTCATCCATATCTGGGTCAGGGTGGTCATATTGGTGCGCATGATTCGCACTCGTCTCCCTGCAGCAGTCCGGGCAAAATCCTGCCCCGGTATACATAACAGCTGGGCGATGGCCTCCTCATCGAACCCATCAGACCGGTTCCTCCTCTGGCCATACTCGCATTCCTGGCCCTCTTCCAATACCATCGGATATCCCAGGAGCTGGCTGATAGCGTCGGCATCGAACGGGATCCACTGACCCCTAACCCAGGATCTCATGTCACGCACGCCTTCCTCTGTTGGCCAAGCATTGGCGTAAAACTCAAGGACTATTTCTGGATCAAACTTCGCCATGGGAGTAACCAGTGGTGCCCACCGCCGGCGCCCTATTTCCTCCTGGAAATCAGTATACTCGTCGTCCCTGAGCTGGACGCGTCGCTCCCGGAGAAACGACCATCCCTTGATGGCTTCGAAGCGCTGCTGGTGTACAACGCTCCTAAAGCGGTGACTGTCGTACTCCGGGGCGGAACTAGTTCCTTCGGCCGCCTTGTCCTTCCTGGACCTCTTTGAGGCAAGCTTCCTCGGTGCCATTCCTGCGAAGGCAAACATTTGGAAAGTTAGTTTTAGTGGGACATTACTCTTAAAGCAAAAATGGCATGTAACCTCCTCCCATCAATACAAACATCAATGTAAATTTAGAGCAAGCTTATGCGCATATTTCCCTACGAACGTTCACTTGCACAAGACATCCTATTAACTAAGAAAAATGCACCCATATACAATCAAGGTAGCTTCCTTACCTAGATTATTTACATGTACTTCCAAAGTGTATTTGCCATTTACATCATACACGCCATCTTGTCAAAATTTACACACATGCATACTCAAAGCATTTCGGGGTACCAAAAATTGCACATGCGCTCATCTTGGTATTTCTAATATCTATACATATACAAACTTCATGATGAATCTTGACTATCTACACAATAAAGTGCTACATTTCATGCCTTTTTTTTTCAAGTTTTTGCTACCTAAAGCCGCATGCAAATTCAAGCATATTTTCCTTTGCTAACTAAAATTGTATATATATATTTTTTTTGGAATATGTTTTCTTTCATTCAACATATTTATATATATTTTTTGTGAGACATTTTGACTACCAAAAATTATATATACATACATTCAAGTATTTCGCTATTCATACCCAAAGTGCAAATTGCCAAAGGTATCTTGCTACCTATTCTAAACCTACGCATTCATGACGAGCACAATTCCTAAACATCTAGGCGTAGGGAAAATATTATAGTGTGGCCCATAGCTGATTGCTGGCCCAAAAGAGGGTAACTTTACCCAATATGCACATCCTTTTGTGTACTTTTGCATAAAAACTTTGGTTCCTAGGCCTAGGACATATGCGGGGCAATTACTCTAGCTCTTTCGAAAATGAATGCATGTCCCAAAAATATGTGCAAGCCAAATTGCCCCATGGGTTGTTTCCCTACAAAAATCACGCGCTAATGCCATTGAGGCATTTCACCGAACACTTGGTGGGCGCGCGTTTAGGCATCAATAGCAAGAGAACGGGGACAATGTGGCATATCCCATTACTTCAAAATGCATTATAGGCCTAGGGCCATCTCATACAAACCCCCAATTCAACTTAATCAAGCAAGAAAACAAATCAAAATTGCCCCATATATTTGAGCACACTCCCACAATTTAGAGCACAAAAAGGAGATCAAAATACACCAATGAAAAGCTAGAAAGCTTAGTGTCGCAACCTACCCTTCGGCGGGAGGGCGACGCGAGACTCGCGGATTGCGTGTTCCACGAAAGGAATACGCGCGGAGTCGCCACCAACATTTATTTGAGGAAAACGTCGGAAAAACCGGAAAAGACGCGATCTACGAACTTTTAAGTTGAAAGGTTCGGGAGTTGTATTTACGCACGGGGAAGGTATTAGCACCCCACACGCCCGTCCCAAGGGACGGCAGCCTTTAATTGAATGTGCAAACATGACTTTGATTTTTTTGTTCCCTTTTATGTTCTTATATCCTTTATACCCTTTTTATATTTTTTCCTTTTTTGTGGTCGACAAGGGTGTTTCCCTTTGCTCCTACGTATTCCTCAATTTGGGATGAGAAAATCAGACCTACGTAGTTCTTTCTTATCAAGTGATTCTTTTTGATTTTAAGAGGTGATCATTTTAAGGCGTTGGACCTTAAAAATGATCCATTTTTACTTTAGTGAGAAATTGAAATGACAAACTTCAAAAACCTATTTTTGTGGACGAGCTTGACTAGGCGAGTTGATTTTAGCCTTAGTTTCACTTTAGTTATTACTCAATTCGATTAAGAATGAGAAATCCCAAAGAGAAAACGTCCGATTGATTTTCCGGTTTATTTTACTAAAAGATGTTTTTTTTTTTTTTTTGATTATTATATTATTTTTACCTCTTTTTTGATTTCCAACGTGGTTACGGCACGACCGAACGGTCGGAATTTATTTTAACCGAAGTTAACGGATAATACAATTCAAACGTTCGGTGGAAATTTATTTTATTTTTAAGTTAAGCGAGAAATGGCTTAAGTAAAATGGCTTAAGCATGTCAACAGGGGGTATAAAAAGTAAACAAAATGAGAATCAAAATGCACGAAACACAATGTGGACCACTACGGGTGCATAAAATGAATCGAAAAGCTTGGTTCGAGGTACTTACCCGTTGAAGATCGAAGAACGATGAAGAACGAATGAAGAACGTCGAAGAACGGTTGAAAGCTTTGCGAGATTCCTCACGGAAAACGTTACGGAAACGTTTCGGAAGCGCCTCGGCTTAGATTTTCTTCACGGAAACAAATTTTCCAAGCAAATTCCAAAGAGGGAGAAGTGCCTAAAGGGCTGGGATCCTTTTCTTCTTCATTTTCTCCCCTATTTATAGCAAAATAGGGGAGATGCTTGCCGCCCAGCTCGCCCAGGCGAGCAGGGTTGCTTCCTCCAGAAGCAACCGCCTTCTGGAGGAATCTTCTGGAGGGCCCAAGTGGGCCTGGGTGCTATTTGCACCCCCATTTTTACTAAATACACCCCCTCTGCTGTTTTTTTTTGGTGATTCTTTTTTCGTAAAGTTACGGAAACTTACGAATTTCGTAACGATACTTGTTTTCTTTCCGTAATGTTACGGAACCTTGCGGATTACATAATCATCCCCTTTTTGACTTACGGAATGTTACGGAACCTCACTTAATTATGCAACGATGCTTCCTTTTGATTTCCGGTGTGTCACGGAAACTTACGGATTGTGCATCAATATTTTTTTTGGTTTTTCGGCATGTCCTGGAATTTCATAAATTGCCTAATGATGGGTGCCAAGCACCTCACAAGGACCAAAGAATGGTCGCATGTCATCGAGCAAAGGTTCCCGGACGAAATTAGGGTATGACAGTTGCCCCTCTTTACTTGTCTTTTATTGGAGATAAAAGAAAAGTAAAGATAAGACACTAATTTCGTCCCTCTCGATTTGACGAGAGTCGCGGGTGACCATAAAATCTCCACATGCAAATGACTTGTTGTTCCCAGAATTTCACAAATTGCCTAATGATGGGTACCAAGCACCTCACAAGGACCAAAGAATGGTCACATGTCATCAAGCAAAGGTCCCCGAAAATCAGTGTATGACACTAATTTCGCTCCTCTCGGTTGACGAGAGTCGCGGGCGACCATGAAATTTCCGCATGTAAATGACTTTGTTGTTCCCGGAGGAACAAAAGGTGCAGAAGACTGCGTCAGCCCCTGCATGCTATCAAGCGTTCTGTCTTACAGATAGCAAAAGAAAGGGTGCGAATAACCATAAGGTATCTCCGCGTATCATGTGTGCAGAATGACCAAACTTGGTCTCTGCGTGCCATTGGACACGACTGTGTCTGAATGGCAAAGGGGTGCGGATAACCGTAAGGTATCTCCGCGTATCATGTGTGCAGAATGACCAAACTTGGTCTCTGCTTGCCATCGGACACAACTGTGTCTGCCTAGCAAAGGGGTGCGGATAACCGTAAGGTACCTCCGCGTATCATGTGTGCAGAATGACCAGACTTGGTCTCTGCTTGCCATCGGACACAACTGTGTCTGCCTAGCAAAGGGGTGCGGATAACCGTAAGGTATCTCCGCGTATCTTGGGTGCAGAATGACCAAACTTGGTCTCTGCTTGCCATCGGACACAACTGTGTCTGCCTAGCAAAGGGGTGCGGATAACCATAAGGTATCCCCGCGTATCATGTGTGCAGAATGACCAGACTTGGTCTCTGCTTGCCATCGGACACAACTGTGTCTGCCTAGCAAAGGGGTGCGGATAACCATAAGGTATCTCCGCGTATCTTGGGTGCAGAATGACCAAACTTGGCCTCTGCGTGCCATCGGACAACAACTGTGTCTAAATAGCAAAGGGGTGCGGATAACCGTAAGGTATCCCCGCGTATCATGTGTGCAGAATGACCAAACTTGGTCTCTGCTTGCCATCGGACACAACTGTGTCTGCCTAGCAAAGGGGTGCGGATAACCGTAAGGTATCTCCGCGTATCATGTGTGCAGAATGACCAGACTTGGTCTCTGCTTGCCATCGGACACAACTGTGTCTGCCTAGCAAAGGGGTGCGGATAACCGTAAGGTATCTCCGCGTATCATGTGTGCAGAATGACCAGACTTGGCCTCTGCGTGCCATCGGACAACAACTGTGTCTAAATAGCAAAGGGGTGCGGATAACCGTAAGGTATCCCCGCGTATCATGTGTGCAGAATGACCAAACTTGGCCTCTGCGTGCCATCGGACAACAACTGTGTCTAAATAGCAAAGGGGTGCGGATAACCGTAAGGTATCCCCGCGTATCATGTGTGCAGAATGACCAAACTTGGCCTCTGCGTGCCATCGGACAACAACTGTGTCTAAATAGCAAAGGGGTGCGGATAACCGTAAGGTATCCCCGCGTATCATGTGTGCAGAATGACCAAACTTGGTCTCTGCTTGCCATCGGACACAACTGTGTCTGCCTAGCAAAGGGGTGCGGATAACCGTAAGGTATCTCCGCGTATCATGTGTGCAGAATGACCAGACTTGGTCTCTGCTTGCCATCGGACACAACTGTGTCTGCCTAGCAAAGGGGTGCGGATAACCGTAAGGTATCTCCGCGTATCATGTGTGCAGAATGACCAGACTTGGCCTCTGCGTGCCATCGGACAACAACTGTGTCTAAATAGCAAAGGGGTGCGGATAACCGTAAGGTATCCCCGCGTATCAGCTCTTGAGTCATGGCAACAAAAGGCGGTGTGGTCGACAAAAGCGAGGCTCTTGCTCCTACGTATCCTCCAATGAGGAACTCAGACCTATGTAGTTCTGGATAACTTGTGAGACTTGAAAAAGTCTCGGTGTTTTCTCCACTAAAATGCAAACATGCTTTAGCAAAGAGACAAATATTCCAACTGAGCATATGATTTGAGTGACAAACAATGCGCCTACCAGGGAAGGAGAGTCTGCTGATGGGATCCCCCATAACCATAAATGAGATCTTGGATGTTAGCATTTCGTTTCTAAATGACCATTTAGAGGAAACACTGGGTTCGACAAAAATAGAAGAAATCCACTCAAAGTGTATCAATCTCGCACAGGTAAGTGTTTCATCCTAATTCCGAACCATAGATATGTCATGACTTGACTTTGCAAATTATTTCCTATCAAATCAAAAATTACATGCGTGATCATGGATCAATAGGGCTTCCCTTGGGAATGGGTTCTTTTGATGGTTTCTTCTTTCGGTTTTTATGTGTTTTTGGCTTTTGATTTTTCTGGCTTTTTCTTTTTTCTGTTTTTTTTTTTTTTTTTTTTTTTTTTTTTTGGTTTAGTGCGGGGCGAGGAAAAAAAGGTCGCTAGCGCACGGGATTTTGGTTGGTAATTAAAGGGAGAAGACCATTTTAGGTCGTGGTTTCCTTTCCTTCCTTTTTTCGTTTCATTTGGTGACAATTCTGTATTGTTCAGATATTGTCCGGTCCAAAGACCTCTCTGCATATTTCTTCTAGTTTCTCTGATCAAGAACTTTCTTTCCTTCCTTTTTTACTTTCTCCCATTCTTTGGTTGGGGATTTTCTTTCTTTTCTTTTTGCTTTCTCCCACTCTTTGATTGGGGAATTTTCCTTTTTTTTTCTTTTTGCTTTCTCTTTGATTGGAAATTTTCCTTTTTCCTTTTAGCTTTCTCTTTGATTGGAAATTTTCCTTCTTTTCCTCTTTGCTTCCGAGGGTAAGGATTACGGTGAGTCAGGATTTTGGCTCAAGGTTTGTAGAATGGCTAGACATGATACATGTCGGGGTTTGGTTTGGCTCAAGGATAAAAGGGATGCCCCACATTATTTCCATGACACAAATGCAAAAATGATGATTTGGAAATTTTATGCAAAACTGGTCATGCATGCACCTATGCGGACACTCAAGTGTCAAATTTTTATGGTCATGTGATGCTAGGGCTCAGGATTTATTTCCTCCATTTTAAATCAACCCAATGTTTCCAAAATATGTTCTTCTATCAATTTGTGCATTCATCCGAGTCCATTTCGGGCGTCCGGGAAATTTCACAGCATTCACCCTTCAGGTGTAGACACATTTTCCAAAAATTGGTTATGATCAATGAATTTTTTTTTCAAAGAAAAGTTGGGAATCGTCTCTTTTCAAAAGTATGTCGTTTTTTTAGCTAGACAACCTATTTTTTCTTTTTTTCTACCTTTTTCCTTACTTGCCCTTTTTCCCCTATTTGCCCTCTTTTTCTTTTCACTTTCTTTTCTTTTCTATTTCATTTTCTTTCCTTTTCTATTTCATTTTCTTTCCTTCCCTATCATGATTTTTTTTGTTTATTTTACATATATACTTTTGGATGATGTTCCTAAACGAAGAACTCTACACGGTTCCAGAATTTCAAACATCATCGATAGTAATGATATATAAATACTAACGCACCAATCTAAACAAAAATGTATGCGCTGTACAAATGACAATCGAAACAACGAAAACAAACATTAGTCTCTCAAGTCAAAACAATAACATAAAAAAAAATGACAAAAGAAATATGAAAGAAAACATGAATCTGGGGATCTCCCAGTCACGTGTCTCCACTCCCTCCCAAGAAGTCAAGCAAATCAGCCATCTCCTCATCCTCGTGGGCTTCTTCTCCATCGCCGGGAGCTTCTGGGGGTGCCTCTCCTGCTTGGGCCTCGGGCCAATCTCCGGGCCATGCAACCTCTGCCCTGAACTGGTCTGGAGTAGGGCATGAAAAAGGAGCGAAGCCCTGGCTCTGCATGCTAAGGCTCATCTGGTACAGACAATCATGGGTCCGTACATGTGCTCGGTGGTTGGCTGCCTGCTGGCGAACCAAATGCCGTAAATACTGCTCCATGTCAAATGCCCCAGCCTGGCCCGCCTGATGAGGTGGTGGGGGCGCGCCTGCGGCCTGTGGAGCATCACCCTGAGCCTGTCTCTGGGTACAGTACTTCTCAATAAAAGCCCGGGTGATGGGCGGCCGAATCACCTTGGTAGGTGCAACGGGGACTCCGAACGACTGGCAGAGTCCGGTGATCAGTGCGGGGAATCCCAGGGCCCTGTTGGACTTATCTGGGTCCAAAGGGTGCCTAGTGGGCGCCATACCTGCAAAAATATATATGGCATCAGCGATCAACTGAGCCACATGGATGCTCATCCGTGTCAGGATGGCGTACACCAGCTGGCACTTAGGCATGGGGAGATCGGAATTATGATCGGTGGGCAGGATGTTGCTGAGGAGCAACGTCATCCATATCTGGGTCAGGGTGGTCATATTGGTGCGCATGATTCGCACTCGCCTCCCTGCAGCAGTCCGGGCAAAATCTTGCCCCGGTATACATAGCAGCTGGGCGATGGCCTCCTCATCGAACCCATCAGACCGGTTCCTCCTCTGGCCATACTCGCATTCCTGGCCCTCTTCCAACACCATCGGATATCCCAGGAGCTGGCTGATAGCGTCGGCATCGAACGGGATCCACTGACCCCTAACCCAGGATCTCATGTCACGCACGCCCTCCTCTGTTGGCCAAGCATTGGCATAAAATTCAAGGACTATTTCTGGATCAAACTTGGCCATAGGAGTAATCAGTGGTGCCCACCGCCGGCGCCCTATTTCCTCCTGAAAATCAGTATACTCGTCGTCCCTGAGCTGGACGCGTCGCTCCCGGAGAAACGACCATCCCTTGATGGCTTCGAAGCGCTGCTGGTGTACAACGCTCCTAAAGCGGTGACTGTCATACTCCGGGGCGGAACTAGTTCCTTCGGCCGCCTTGTCCTTCCTGGACCTCTTTGAGGCAAGCTTCCTCGGGGCCATTCCTGCGAAGGCAAACATTTGGAAAGTTAGTTCACAAGAAATATAACAATCATTACAAACAAGGGCCAAACAACACTTCTCATGGCACGAGTGTCAACATGCACTTTATAAAATAATCATATTGGGGTCATGCTATTTTATGACACATACGTATTTGCACACATAAAAATTTTGTATGAAGCATTTTACGACACCTATCCATGTACATATTTTTTTGACAAACCTTTTCATGCTACATCCTATATATATACACACATTTTTTGGAAGGCTTCTTTTGTTACCTACTCACAAATACACCTATTTTGAAAAACACTTTTACGCTACCCATCCAACACTTTGTAAGGCACTTCATGCTATATATATTCATATTATGCAAGGCATTTTCATGCTATATATATTCATATTTTGCAAGGCATTTTATTCAACTTTCTGCAAGGCATTTTATTCAACATTTTGCAAGGCATTTCCATGCTATATATATTTACATATATACATACCGTTGAAAGGTATTTTCCATGCTACCTAGGTGCAAGGTATTCCTCATGGGGCAGCCAAATTTAAATTCTAATAACAACCTCTCAAACATGTCCTAATATTCATGCCTTTTTTCATTCAAAACCAAAACTTAGATTCCTAGGCGTAAGTCATGCTTTCTTGTATTGAAATTAAAAGCTTGGGTTCCTAGGCCTAGAATTGCATTCGGGCACTCATTTTAAATCCTTCATGCTGTCCCTATACATATAAAACAGTCCCACAACCCAAAGCTCTCAAAACCATGCTCATATCTCGTTGAGGCATTTCACCGAGCACTTGGTGGGCGCATGTTTAGGCACGAATATCAAGAGAATGGGGACAATGTGGCATGCGCCATCACTTCAGAATACACCCTAGGCCAAGGCCATCCCTTACAACCCCTCAATCCAACAAAAACAAGCAACAATCTGAGGATAAATCCCTCACGTTTCTTAGCAAACACATGCAATTTAGAGCACCAAAATACATCAATGGAAAGCTAGAAAGCCCAAGAATGAGGTACTTACTTGTTGGAGACGAATAATAGAGCAAAACGGAATCAAAAACGCAAAAAATGGTGACCTAAGGGCTGCAAAATCCGTGAGTCCCGTGAGCCTTCTTTTTTGAATGAGGGGGGGGAAGTTTTTGAATGAAAAAAACGTCCCCCCCTTCGTCATTTTTATATTTTGGTGCAGAGGTGGCTCGCCCAGGCGAGCCCAGCTCGCCCAGGCGAGCTAACCTGCACTTTTTTTTTTTTTTTTTTTTTTTTTTTTTTTTGAGGGGAACATTGACCATGTCCCCTCCCTTCTCATGGATTAGCATTTTGCCTAACTTGAACTTACTTAGGTTAGAATTAGGCGTTGATTACTTATCTTATTATTACTCTTTTCCTTTTTAAAACAAACAAATAGTAAAAGAAAGCTACAAAATAGAAAGGATACGGGGCTGCCTTGCAGCGACATTCCCTGCTTGTTTCGCAAAGAGAAGAGCGACGATCGGTCGGTCGTGACCCCATCCCCGCTTGCGTTCATCCTTAAGTACCTGCAAGTAATAAACAACCAGGTATGGCCAATCTTGGCCGCATTATTACCCTACCTTGACTGGTTTCTGCCATTCATGTTTTGTCTTCACTCCAGAGGGTAGCCCAAGGTGATCCTGCCCCTGTTTTTACCACAACAATATACATGCGTATGCGTATGCGTATGCATGAATGTTTTCAAACGCTGAAAATTTAGGGAAAGTTGGTTCAGGTTCAATTCTAATTAAGCGCTTGGGGGATCCCATGAACTGAGCGGAAGGGCTCAGGCGATCACAAATTAACGCAAGGTGTGAAACTAACATGAGGACTAAAAGCCTCAAATCCATGTTCATTTCTTTGAAAGATCGTAACAAGAGATACAACGGACCGGAAATCCCCGGGGGGAAATCTAGAAAACGCGTAAAGATAGAGAACATGCAGCGACATCCTTAATTGCCCCAGCTTCTAAGCATAATATTGTTTGACGACATCAGAGTTCACGGGTGAAGGTAGCTCTTCGCCATCCATGTTGGTAAGCACCAGGGCTCCTCCGGAAAAAGCCCTCTTCACAACAAAAGGCCCTTCGTAGTTCGGGGCCCATTTCCCTCGATGGTCCTTGACAGCATGGGACATTTTCTTTAGCACAAGGTCTCCCTCATGGAACTTGCGTAAGCGTACTTTCTTGTCGAATGCACTCTTCATTCTCTGCTGGTATAAGCGCCCATGACTCATGGCTGTTAAGCGCTTGCCCTCAATGAGGTTGAGCTGATCGTAGCGTGTTTGAGCCCACTCTGATTCCTTTAACCCGGATTCCGCCAAGATCCTTAATGACGGGACTTCCACCTCAAACGGTAACACCGCCTCCATCCCATATACCAATGAGAACGGCGTTGCCCCAGTTGACGTTCGCACTGAAGTCCGGTAACCGTGTAACGCGAATGGGAGCATCTCGTGCCAATCCTTGTATGACACGGTCATCTTTTGGATAATCTTTTTGATATTCTTATTGGCCGCTTCCACGGCTCCATTCATCTTTGGCCGGTAGGGCGTGGAATTGTGATGCTGGATTTTAAACTCCTCGCACATTTCTGCCATCATCTTATTATTCAGGTTGGTGCCGTTGTCCGTGATAATCTTCCTTGGCAAACCATATCGGCAAATGATCTCTTTCTTAATGAACCTGACCACCACATTCCTTGTGACATTGGTATATGAAGCCGCCTCGACCCACTTGGTGAAATAATCTATCGCTACGAGGATGAAGCGATGACCATTCGAGGCCTTGGGCTCAATGGCCCCGATGACATCTATTCCCCACATGGAGAAAGGCCAAGGGGCGGACATGACATTCAGAGGATGTGGTGGGGCATTGACATTATCTGCGAACGCTTGACATTTGTGGCACTTCCTCACATGGACACAACAATCACTTTCCATGGTAAGCCAGTAATAACCTGCTCTTAAGATCTTCCTGGCCATAGCATGCCCGTTGGCGTGCGTTCCAAACGAGCCCTCATGGACTTCCTCGATCATGTGATTTGCCTCCTTGGCATCCACACATCGCAGGAGTGTCATGTCGTGATTTCTCTTATACAGTGTGCCTCCGCTCATGAAGAAACTGGCTGCCAACCTCCTCAATGTCCTTTTATCGTTGTCGGCAATCTCTGGCGGGTATTCTTTGCTTTCGACATATCGCTTGATGTCGTAATACCAGGGCTTTCCGTCTCGTTCCTCTTCCACTTGGCAACAATGTGCGGGTTTGCCACGACACTGAAATTCAATGTAGGGTAGGTCCCCGTGCGGTGTTAGCTGGAACATAGATGCCAATGTAGCAAGTGCATCCGCCATTTGATTTTCCTCGCGGGGAATATGATGGAAGGAGATCTCATCGAAAGTCTCAGCCAACTCCTTGATGTAGGCTTTGTAGGGTATCAGCTTGGGATCTCTAGTTTCCCATTCTCCTCTCAGCTGATGGATTACCAACGCTGAGTCGCTGTACACCTTGAGTAGTTTGACATCGGAGTCAATTGCTGCCTGGACGGCTAGGGCACATGCTTCATATTCGGCCATGTTGTTGGTACAGTCGAATCCTAGCCTGGCTGTGAAAGGTACACATTGATTGTCCGGAGAGATCAACACTGCCCCAACGCCATGACCTAGAATGTTTGACGCTCCGTCAAACCATACAGTCCATTTATCCCGATCCTCGTCCAACCTTTCCTCGAACAAGGCCATGATGTCCTCATCCGGGAATTCCGGATGCATGGGCTGGTAGTCGTTAAGAGGCTGTTGAGCCAAATAATCTGCCAAAGCGCTTCCTTTTATCGCCTTTTGGGTGACGTAGACTATATCAAACTCAGATAGCAAGACTTGCCACCGGGCGATTCGTCCTGTGAGAGCTGGCTTTTCAAAGATGTACTTAACCGGGTCCATTTTGGATATCAACCAGGTAGTATGGCTCAGCATGTATTGCCTTAAGCGATGGGATGCCCATACCAAAGCACAACACGTTCTTTCGAGCAAGGAGTAATTCATCTCACAGGTCGTGAACTTCTTACTTAGGTAGTAAACAGCGCGCTCTTTTTTTCCGGATTCGTCATGTTGCCCCAGCATACACCCCATTGACTCGTCCAAGATTGTCATGTACAAAATGAGAGGCCTTCCAGGTACTGGTGGCATAAGCACGGGAGGATTCATTAGGCACTTTTTGATCCTTCCAAAAGCCTCTTGGCAATCCTCATTCCACCGATCAGTTTGGTTTTTGCGCAAGAGTTTAAACAACGGCTCGCAAATGGCGGTGAGCTGCGATATGAATCTGGCGATATAATTCAAGCGCCCCAGGAAACCTCGGACTTGCCTCTCTGTACGGGGTTCTGGCATCTCAAGGATAGCCTTCACTTTTTCGGGGTCTACCTCTATCCCTTTCTGGCTTACAACGAAACCAAGCAATTTCCCTGATTTGACCCCAAAGGTACACTTAGCGGGGTTCAACCTTAATTGATATTTCTTAAGCCTTTCGAACAACTTCCGCAGGTTGACAAGGTGTTCTTCCTCAGATTTAGATTTAGCAATTATGTCGTCCACGTAGACCTCGATCTCTTGATGCATCATATCATGGAACAAAGCTACCATGGCCCGTTGATAAGTTGCCCCGGCGTTCTTGAGTCCAAAGGACATCACCTTGTAACAGAACGTTCCCCACAGGGTGACGAAAGTAGTCTTTTCCATATCCTCGGGCGCCATCTTTATCTGATTGTAACCAGAGAAACCATCCATGAAGGAAAATAAAGCGAAATTGGCCGTGTTATCTACGAGGATATCGATGTGTGGTAACGGAAAATTGTCCTTGGGACTGGCCCGATTCAGGTCCCGGTAATCTACACACATTCGTACTTTCCCACCCTTTTTAGGAACTGGTACGATGTTGGCAACCCATTCTGGATACCGAGCGACGGCCAGAAATCCAGCGTCAAACTGCTTCTTCACTTCTTCTTTTATCTTCAAGGACGTTTCGGGTTTCATCCTCCTCAATTTCTGTTTTACTGGGGAACACCCGGGATTTAGAGGCAATCGGTGCTGCACAATGTCAGAACTCAAACCGGGCATATCTTGGTAGGACCAAGCAAAGATGTCTTGGTAGTCTTTTAGCAGGGTTATTAATTCTTCACGGATAGGTGCGGTAATGCCTGTACCTATCTTTACTTCCCTCTTTCCACTGCCAATTCCTAAGTCTACTAGCTCTGTTTCTTCTTGATGAGGCCCCATTTCTTGGTCCTCATGGGCGACCATTCTTTCTAGTTCCGAAGGAAGTCCCACATCCTCATCTCCTTCATCTTCCGTTTGGTTCATTGCTTGCTCGAAGTTGATAGACGGGTCCCAGGTATTAGTACCTTCGGGGGACTCGTCATCGAATATTATGCTTGTTGCGTAAATGCCGGGGCGTTCCTCCACCCGCCAATTTCCCAGTTGGAAATCAGGAGGGCATGGTCGGACCAAATCCAAAGTACTTGGAACATCATCTTCACATATCGCGACCACTTGACCTTCGTCTCCCAGACCCGCACTTATAAAACTTCTACTTATGTGGCAGGGCGGGCTTCCTTCACTTTCTTGCCTCCAACGCGAGCTCTGACCACTGTTCTTCCTTCCCGCGATGCTTCTTTTCATGTCTACCTGAGTGGGCTTATAGCCTAAACCATACTTCCCACGATTTCCTTGGGTTTTTATCAGGCTAGTTATGCCGCCATTGTCTTTGCCTAAACCCATCCCGGGTTCATAACCGTTCCCCAACATAACTCGGGCCATCATTACCGCCGCATCGGACAGACAAGGTTGCCCAAAGAGGGAGTCCACGGAGGAAATGCTGACCACCTCAAAAGACTGGAAAGCGGTTTCTAACGATTCTTCTGCGGCTTCCACATAAGGCATGGAGGATGGGCAGCTTACCAAGATATCTTCCTCGCCTGACACGATGACCAAGTGCCCCTCTGCTACGAATTTCAGCTTTTGGTGGAGTGTAGAAGGCACAACACCCACTGAGTGGATCCACGGGCGCCCCAACAGGCAACTGTAGGGTGGGTTAATGTCCATTATTTGGAAGGTGACTTGACAGGTGTGAGGGCCTATTTGTACTGGGAGATCGATCTCTCCCCTAACCTCTCGGCGAGTGCCGTCGAAGGCCCGAACCACCATTGAACTTGGTTTTAAACGGGAAGCATTGAATGGTAACTTGTCCAAAGTGCTCTTAGGCATCACGTTTAAACTGGAACCATTATCGATAAGTACCTTGGCCACGATATGGTCCATACACTTGACTGATACGTGTAAAGCCTTATTATGCCCTCTCCCCTCGGCGGGGATTTCTTCTTCGGCGAAGGCAAGATAGTTGTTGGCAGTGATATTGTTGACCAGCCCTCCGAAACCTTCTACCGAAATATCTTGGGCCACGTGAGCCTCGTTCAGCACTTTTACTAGCAGAGCCCGATGAGGCTCGGAGCTCATAAGTAATTCTAGCAGCGAGACCCTAGCCGGGGTTTTGTTGAGCTGTTCAATAACCTTGAATTCGCTCTGCTGAATTATCCGAAGGAACTCGCTGGCTTCCTCTAGCGACACCTCCTTTCTACCATCCCTTTTCTCTGGGGGCCCCTTTGCTGGAATATCTTTATTCGAAGCGTGGGGTGCTTCGCCATCTTGCTCCTCCACCACCTTTCCTTTTCCCTTGACGTCGGCGGGTTGGACCGGTAGGTCCGGAGGTGCGAACACACGACCACTAGGGGTCACACCACTCAGTCCCGTGATATTTGTTACTTTAGCCGACAGCGAGCTGACGTCTGTGACTTCTTCTTCCTTCTTCTCCGGAGGTGTATATCTCCACGGGACCGCGTGACTATCTTGATACGGGAAAGGAACAGGTTTGGCCATCAAGGGGTACCCGGGCTTTTGCGAGGCTGCACTCTTAGTGAAGTATATCACCAAAGGTTTGGGCTTCACGACACCGCTCCCCTCCATAGATTGCATGCATATGTGCTGCTCTTCTTTTCCTTCAATGCCGACTTCTAGTCGACCTTGGTCTATCATCCGCTGTAACAATTCCTCTACTCCCAAACACGTCTCCATGTCATGCATCTCGCCGGGATGTAGCAGACAGGAATCCTCCTTACACCCACTATGGGGAATTACACCTCCCTTTTGCAGGGCCTCAAAGATAAACCTCCTAGGGGTTGCCACATCTCTCAACGGTTTAGACCTGTGGGGCCTACCGGATTCAACTGCATTAACTGCTCCCCCTCCATGATTGGCGAGCGGATTGGTCCTCACATTGGGCCGATCCTCTTGGAAAGTCAGCCATCCGGCATCCATTAGATGTTGGACCTTGTATTTAAGGGCCAAGCATTTTTCGATGGAATGCCCCGGGGCACCCCCATGGAATTTGCAAGTTGCATTAGGGTCATACCACTTCGGGAAAGGGGGTTCGAAGACCCTTCCGGGAGTTACCACGGCCAAATGATTGGCGATGAGGGATGGTAGAAGATCTTCGTACGTCATTGGGAGCGGGGTGAATTCCGGCAACGGTCTCTGAGGGAAGTTCCTTGTCGTGTTGGAATTACCGGCCGGTCGAGTCGCGTTCGGAGTTGGAACTTGGGGAGCTTCCCTCTGGGTGGGTGCCTTAGGCTGCACGGGTGTTGAGCTAGAGGCGTTCCCAGCAGGAGCCGAGAAGCTTGGGTGATGTTGCGCGTACTGATGGGTACCATGAGGTGTTTGCTGGGGTTTGACCTATGCGGGCGTTGAAGAGACGGCATGGGCATCTCCTTCCTTCCTTTTTGCCCCTGTTGCCCCGATTCTTTTGGCGTTCACGTTTGTGGAGGAAACGTAATCAAACTTTCCTCTCTTCAATCCCACCTCGATTCTTTCCCCGGCAAACACCAGATCCGCAAAGCTGGACGGCATGTAACCCACTAGCTTCTCATAGTAGAACACTGGCAGAGTGTCTACCATCATGGTGATCATCTCTCTCTCAACCATGGGAGGAGCTACTTGTGCCGCCAAATCCCTCCATCACTGCGCATATTCTTTAAAGGTTTCACCCTCTTTCTTGAACATATTCTGCAGTTGAGTACGGTCCGGAGCCATATCAGAATTGTACTGATACTGCCTTAGGAAGGCGGTAATCAGATCCTTCCAAGTACGGATACGGGTAGCTTCCAAATTAGTGTACCACACTACCGCAGCTCCGGCCAAGCTATCTTGAAAGAAGTGTATCAACAGCTTTTCATCTTTAGAATGGGCGCCCATCTTACGGCAGTACATTTTGAGATGGTTTTTGGGACAAGTCGTCCCTTTATACTTGTCGAAGTCCGGCACTTTGAACTTCGGGGGAATAACAACATCGGGTACTAAGCAAAGATCCGTCATGTCGGCAAACGGATAGTCCCCAAATCCTTCCACAGCCCTCAATCTTTCCTCAAGGAGATCGAACTTCCTCCTTTCTTCAGTTGCCGGGGGCGGCCCTTCCATAGACAAAACTATTGGCGACGCTGCGATGTTGGGTTGGGGCAACGTGCCTGGTGCCGGCCCTTCGGGGATCGGGGGATAAAACTCGACATCCCTCCGAGCATAATCTTGAGGGTCTTTATGGACTTCGTCGGGCTGCTGATGAGGCTCTTTTTCATGGACGGGAGAAGCAATGTGGCCCGCATCTTCTTGCAAGATGGGTGGTGAATAGTTGGGCGGCAGTCCATAAGGGTAAGCCGCTCGGTTGTATCCCAGGTGAGGGCTGCCATCGTGCCCCAGTGTGTCCCTTCCCCGTCCTACTATGTTTGAGGGAGGATGGTGCGTAGTTGCCAAGGGAGTCGGATCTGCTTCGGCAGCCGAACTGACAGCGGCGGCAGTGGCCGCGTTCTTCTCCATGAGCTGTTTCATACCTAACATGGCCTCCATCATGGAGGCCATTTGTTCTTTCAGAGCCGACATGTCGGCTTTCATCTGTTCCTGCGTCTCCTCTTGATCACCCATCGTTCTAGATTTAGATCTGGTGCGATAGGGATCCCTTGCGGCGCGTTTAGTTATGGTGTTTTTCCCTAAAAAACCAAACGTGAGGAGTGGGTAAAGAAAGAAAATGCATGCTAGAGATGAGATGCAGGAGTGATTTGATTTGCACAAGTTTTTTGGAGTAGGAACATGGGACCAACTCATTTTATTTCAAAAAAGGAAGTCATATCTAGTCAAGGTCTAAGAGACCATACAAGTTTCCTAACGATTTCTAATTATGTGGGCCATTAAGTCTATCATATGCTGACAATAGCCGAGAAGCCCATGAATCTCTTCGGGGGCGGAGTAGGTGTCTGCCATTGCCTTGGCCTTGGCTAACAATCGGGGAAGTTCTTGACTCCCGTTCAAGGTAAGAGCAAACCGATCCATCCACATGGTTGCCTCTTGGTGTAAAGAGTCGATCACCCTTCCTCTAGCCTCTTTTTCCGCATATACTTGGGCATACTCATCCGTGATTCTATGCTCGTGGGCCGTGGCTAGACCCAACTCTTCTTGGTACTTGGCGATGATAGCTAGCATGTTGGTCTCCGTCTCGCATAAACGCTGAGACAAGCTTCTTTTGGACTTTGAACAAGCCATCAACTCCTCTTTCAGAACCATGCTATGTGCTCGCGACTGGTCCCTTTCTTCCCTTCGCAACTTGAGTTCATTATTGCTACCCCATAGAGCTCCGCGAAATTTGTTCCGGCCGTACTCTTCCTTGCGAGCCCTCTTGGTCTCTTGTTCAAGGGCTTTTGCGGTAATTGCATTCTCTTCCCGTAACCCGGCGCACTCCTTCCGAATGTGTGTAGCAGCCAACTTGAACTTCTCCTTGGCGAGTTTTGCCTTTCCTAACTCGCTTTTGAGAGCTTGGACTTCCTCGTCCTCTTCCGGCGCTTCAAAATTCTCTTCGCTGACGACTTTTAACTTGGCGAGCCAATCTAAACCTCGTATGCGAACTTTCAGCCATTCGTGGTACCCACCAATGATGCCATTACGAATGCCTCTAAGCTCTTGATCTTTCCTTAACGGGGTTTCCCATGCCTTATGGATTCTTTGTATAGTTTTGGAATTTTGTGCGCCGAGATCCCTCACAAGGAAAGGAGACATGCTTCCTTCCCTCGGTGCTCCCCTCATGGGGTACCCTAGTTGTCTTATAGCGAGCGTGGGATTGTAATTAATACAACCCCTCGTTCCTACCAGCGGAATGTTTGGGTATCTTCCACATGAGAAAAGGACCCCTTCTTTTCCTTCCTTCCATCGGGGGAACCAACTGATTGTTCTACCTCCTATCCCGGCCAAGAGCTGGTCCCAATCTATTCTCCTCTTTTCAGTACATGAGCGATGGCTCAAGAGCGGACATGGATGTCTTGTGTCTTGTTGGAACAAGTGTGAAACCAACCAAACACAGAGGGCGGGTAAGCAACAGATGATCCGTGCGTTACTCTTTTCGCACCTTCGGTCAAATGTGTCAAATAGATCTGCCAAGACAGCTACCACCGGACTTTCCTTGCTATGGTGGTAGGCAAGGAAAGCGTCGATTGCTGCTAGGTCTATCAAACCATCCACGTTTGGAAAGAGGACGACCCCAAAAATTAGCAAAGCTAACACATCCATAAACGGGACCCAGTCTCCTTGATTGGCCATACCCCTCGCCTTGTCTTCTAGGTACTTCTGTGGCAGGCCCGCTATACCGTTTCGAGTCTGTTTTATGCGGTCCAACCCTCTGGCTGAATCCTTGACCACAGTTGCAATTCTGCTCAAAGAGGGGAGACACCCGGAGGAAAGATATGGTTTTCTTCCCCCGAGAGGACATCCTAGAATTTCTTCAAATTCTTCAATGGTTGGTACTAATTGGAAGTCTCCGAATGTGAAGCATCTCAAAGGCTGGTCGTAGTATTGGGTGAGTGATGCAATGGCTTCTATGGACACCTCTGCTATGGTCAACTCTAAGATCTTTCCGTAAGTCTTGCGGAAGGCTTGCATTTGGAGGGGTTCCATCAACCGCCCTAATTCCTTGATGCGGGTGGTATCTGGGCTTTTGACCTTGACTTGGTAGAACCTCTTGCCGGTTTGATTTGTTCCCATGCTTACTAAAGTGAGATAAAAGCTGGTGCAAATCAAAACTCCGATATCTCATGGGTGGAATGGATGAATGCATGATGGAATGCATATGACACAGATGCAATCTAGGAATGCGGGGGTCCGGGGAATTTGTCCCCTTCTTAGATATGACGTCTAGGGGTAGCAAAATGCCCCAACGCACGTTTTTAAGAAGGCGACACGGACCCTCCGTTGGTTTGTTTACAGTAGGGATCAAGACAGAACCCATATGCAATGCCTATGCAAAAGACACAATGCGAGAATGTACACAGTATGACAATATTTACTGAACATAAGCAAAAGGGTATATGATACTCATGCGTGGCAGTGTGAAAAATGGCACGCAGCGTGTTTGCTTCGTGCCCCTATTTAAGGGACCTATAAGGGAGAGAACTAACTAGGCTTTTAGCAATAATCCCCAAGGTAGTTATATCTCTCTTGATGGTTTCTAGAGGTATCATCCCCTTTGAAGAACATATCGTAGCAGTAGGGACTACTAGCAACAATAGGTTTTCAAAGAGAAAAGCTCTAGATGAGGGTTCACTGTAATCAAGCAAGTCGGAGACCTAGCATGATCACAGATTCACCTCCACTCCTTATGTTCCCATGAACCCGGGTATAGGGCCCCTTTTCACTCACAGTGTGTGCAAATAGTGTTGGTGTTTGTGTGCATCAAATGAATAAATATTTACCTCATGCATACATTCTAAAACACACTAAAAGCAACAAAATAGTTTATATATATAAGAACATAAGACAAATAAAGGGAAACCAACAAAGGAGAAAGTCATGATAAAACATTGCACAAGATTAAATGGCCTAACTCTCTAAAAAAAAAAGTCCCCAGTGGAGTCGCCAACTGTCGCAACCTACCCTTCGGCGGGAGGGCGACGCGAGACTCGCGGATTGCGTGTTCCACGAAAGGAATACGCGCGGAGTCGCCACCAACATTTATTTGAGGAAAACGTCGGAAAAACCGGAAAAGACGCGATCTACGAACTTTTAAGTTGAAAGGTTCGGGAGTTGTATTTACGCACGGGGAAGGTATTAGCACCCCACACGCCCGTCCCAAGGGACGACAGCCTTTAATTGAATGTGCAAACATGACTTTGATTTTTTTGTTCCCTTTTATGTTCTTATATCCTTTATACCCTTTTTATATTTTTTCCTTTTTTGTGGTCGACAAGGGTGTTTCCCTTTGCTCCTACGTATTCCTCAATTTGGGATGAGAAAATCAGACCTACGTAGTTCTTTCTTATCAAGTGATTCTTTTTGATTTTAAGAGGTGATCATTTTAAGGCGTTGGACCTTAAAAATGATCCATTTTTACTTTAGTGAGAAATTGAAATGACAAACTTCAAAAACCTATTTTTGTGGACGAGCTTGACTAGGCGAGTTGATTTTAGCCTTAGTTTCACTTTAGTTATTACTCAATTCGATTAAGAATGAGAAATCCCAAAGAGAAAACGTCCGATTGATTTTCCGGTTTATTTTACTAAAAGATGTTTTTTTTTTTTTTTTGATTATTATATTATTTTTACCTCTTTTTTGATTTCCAACGTGGTTACGGCACGACCGAACGGTCGGAATTTATTTTAACCGAAGTTAACGGATAATACAATTCAAACGTTCGGTGGAAATTTATTTTATTTTTAAGTTAAGCGAGAAATGGCTTAAGTAAAATGGCTTAAGCATGTCAACAGGGGGTATAAAAAGTAAACAAAATGAGAATCAAAATGCACGAAACACAATGTGGACCACTACGGGTGCATAAAATGAATCGAAAAGCTTGGTTCGAGGTACTTACCCGTTGAAGATCGAAGAACGATGAAGAACGAATGAAGAACGTCGAAGAACGGTTGAAAGCTTTGCGAGATTCCTCACGGAAAACGTTACGGAAACGTTTCGGAAGCGCCTCGGCTTAGATTTTCTTCACGGAAACAAATTTTCCAAGCAAATTCCAAAGAGGGAGAAGTGCCTAAAGGGCTGGGATCCTTTTCTTCTTCATTTTCTCCCCTATTTATAGCAAAATAGGGGAGATGCTTGCCGCCCAGCTCGCCCAGGCGAGCTCAGCTCGCCCAGGCGAGCAGGGTTGCTTCCTCCAGAAGCAACCGCCTTCTGGAGGAATCTTCTGGAGGGCCCAAGTGGGCCTGGGTGCTATTTGCACCCCCATTTTTACTAAATACACCCCCTCTGCTGTTTTTTTTTGGTGATTCTTTTTTCGTAAAGTTACGAAAACTTACGAATTTCGTAACGATACTTGTTTTCTTTCCGTAATGTTACGGAACCTTGCGGATTACATAATCATCCCCTTTTTGACTTACGGAATGTTACGGAACCTCACTTAATTATGCAACGATGCTTCCTTTTGATTTCCGGTGTGTCACGGAAACTTACGGATTGTGCATCAATATTTTTTTTGGTTTTTCGGCATGTCCTGGAATTTCATAAATTGCCTAATGATGGGTGCCAAGCACCTCACAAGGACCAAAGAATGGTCGCATGTCATCGAGCAAAGGTTCCCGGACGAAATTAGGGTATGACACTTAGGGATGGAATACTTACTTGTTGGTGATGAACAAAAGCGCAAAACGGAATCAAAAAATGCGAAAAAGGATGACCCTAGGGCTGCAAATTCATCAATCCCGTGGGTATGGCTTTTGAAAGGGGGGAAAAGAAGTTTTTGAACGTAAAAACGCCCCCCCTTTCGTCGTTTTTATAATTTGGTGCAGGGGTGGCTCGCCCAGGCGAGCCTAGCTCGCCCAGGCGAGCTAACCTGCACTTTTTTTTTTTTTTTTTTTTTTTTTTTTTTTTGAGGGGAACATTAACCATGTCCCCTCCCTTCTCATGGATTAGCATTTTGCCTAACTTGAACTTACTTAGGTTAGAATTAGGCGTTGATTACTTATTTTATTATTACCCTTTTCCTTTTTAAAACAAACAAATAGTAAAAGAAAGCTGCAAAATACAAAGGATATGGAGCTGCCTTGCAGCGACATTCCCTGTTTGTTTCGCACAGAGAAGAGCAACGATCGGTCGGTCGTGACCCCATCCCCGCTTGCGTCCATCCTTAAGTACCTGCAAGTAATAAACAACCAGGTATGGCCCATCTTGGCCGCATCATTACCTTACCTTGACCGGTTTCTGCCATTCATGTTTTGTCTTCACTCCAGAAGGTAGCCCAAGGTGATCCTGCCCCTGTTTTACCACAACAATATACATGCGTATGCGTATGCGTATGCATGAATGTTTTCAAACACAGAAAATTTAGGGAAAGTTGGTTCAGGTTCAATTCTAATTAAGCGCTTGGGGGATCCCATGAACTGAGCGGAAGGGCTCAGGCGATCACAAATTAATGCAAGGTGTGAAACTAACGTGAGGACTAAAAGCCTCGAATCCACGTTCATTTCTTTGAAAGATTGTAACGAGAGATACAACAGACAGGAAATCCCTGGGGGAAATCCAGAAAACGCATAAAGATAAAGAACATGCAGCGACATCCTTAATTGCCCCAGCTTCTAAGCATAATATTGTTTGACGACATCAGAGTTCACGGGTGAAGGTAGCTCTTCGCCATCCATGTTGGTAAGCACCAAAGCTCCTCCGGAAAAAGCCCTTTTCACGACAAAAGGCCCTTCGTAGTTCGGGGCCCATTTCCCTCGATGGTCCTTGACAGCATGGGACACTTTCTTTAGCACAAGGTCTCCCTCATGGAACTTGCGTAAGCGTACTTTCTTGTCGAATGCACTCTTCATTCTTTGCTGGTATAAGCGCCCATGACTCATGGCCGTTAAGCGCTTACCCTCAATGAGGTTGAGCTGATCGTAGCGTGTTTGAGCCCACTCTGATTCCTTTAACCCGGATTCTGCCAAGATCCTTAATGACGGGACTTCTACCTCAAATGGTAACACCGCCTCCATCCCATATACCAATGAGAACGGCGTTGCCCCAGTTGACGTTCGCACTGAAGTCCGGTAACCGTGTAACGCGAATGGGAGCATCTCGTGCCAATCCTTGTATGACACGGTCATCTTTTGGATAATCTTTTTGATATTCTTATTGGCTGCTTCCACGGCTC
Organism: Glycine soja; assembly: GCF_004193775.1. NCBI lineage: Eukaryota > Viridiplantae > Streptophyta > Magnoliopsida > Fabales > Fabaceae > Glycine > Glycine soja. The sequence goes on from NC_041006.1 coordinate 23,377,954, forward strand.
CATTCATCTTTGGCCGGTAGGGTGTGGAATTGTGATGCTGGATTTTAAACTCCTCGCACATTTCCCCCATCATCTTGTTATTCAGGTTGGTGCCGTTGTCCGTGATAATCTTCCTTGGCAAACCATATCGGCAGATGATCTCTTTCTTAATGAACCTGACCACCACATTCCTCGTGACATTGGTATATGAAGCCGCCTCGACCCACTTGGTGAAATAATCTATCGCTACGAGGATGAAGCGATGACCATTCGAGGCCTTGGGCTCAATGGCCCCGATGACATCTATTCCCCACATGGAGAAAGGCCAAGGGGCGGTCATGACATTCAGAGGATGTGGTGGGGCATTGACATTATCTGCGAATGCTTGACATTTGTGGCACTTCCTCACATGGACACAACAATCACTTTCCATGGTAAGCCAATAATAACCTGCTCTTAAGATCTTCCTGGCCATAGCATGCCCGTTGGCGTGTGTTCCAAACGAGCCCTCATGGACTTCCTCGATCATGTGATTTGCCTCCTTGGCATCCACACATCGCAGGAGTGTCATGTCGTGATTTCTCTTATACAGTGTGCCTCCGCTCATGAAGAAACTGGCTGCCAGCCTCCTCAATGTCCTTTTATCGTTGTCGGCAATCTCTGGCGGGTATTCTTTGCTTTCGACATATCGCTTGATGTCGTAATACCAGGGCTTTCCGTCCCGTTCCTCTTCCACTTGGCAACAATGTGCGGGTTTGCCACGACACTGAAATTCAATGTAGGGTAGGTCCCCGTGCGGTGTTAGCTGGAACATAGATGCCAATGTAGCAAGTGCATCCGCCATTTGATTTTCCTCGCGGGGAACATGATGGAAGGAGATCTCATCGAAAGTCTCAGCCAACTCCTTGATGTAGGCTTTGTAGGGTATCAGCTTGGGATCTCTAGTTTCCCATTCTCCTCTCAGCTGATGGATTACCAACGCTGAGTCGCCGTACACCTTGAGTAGTTTGACATCGGAGTCAATCGCTGCCTGGACGGCTAGGGCACATGCTTCATACTCGGCCATGTTGTTGGTGCAGTCGAATCCTAGCCTGGCTGTGAAAGGTACACATTGATTGTCCGGAGAGATCAACACTGCCCCAACGCCATGACCTAGAATGTTTGACGCTCCGTCAAACCATACAGTCCATTTGTCCCGATCTTCGTCCAACCTTTCCTCGAACAAGGCCATGATGTCCTCATCCGGGAATTCTGGATGCATGGGCTGGTAGTCGTTAAGAGGCTGTTGAGCCAAATAATCTGCCAAAGCGCTTCCTTTTATCGCCTTTTGGGTGACGTAGACTATATCAAACTCAGATAGCAAGACTTGCCACCGGGCGATTCGTCCTGTGAGAGCTGGCTTTTCAAAGATGTACTTAACCGGGTCCATTTTGGATATCAACCAGGTAGTATGGCTCAGCATGTACTGCCTTAAGCGATGGGACGCCCATACTAAAGCACAACACGTTCTTTCGAGCAAGGAGTAATTCATCTCACAGGTCGTGAACTTCTTACTTAGGTAGTAAACAGCGCGCTCCTTTTTCCCGGATTCGTCATGTTGCCCCAGCATACACCCCATTGACTCGTCCAAGATTGTCATGTACAAAATGAGAGGCCTTCCAGGTACTGGTGGCATAAGCACGGGAGGATTCATTAGGCACTTTTTGATCCTTCCAAAAGCCTCTTGGCAATCCTCATTCCACCGATCAGTTTGGTTTTGCGCAAGAGCTTAAACAACGGCTCACAAATGGCGGTGAGCTGCGATATGAATCTGGCAATATAATTCAAGCGCCCCAGGAAACCTCGGACTTGCCTCTCTGTACGGGGTTCTGGCATCTCAAGGATAGCCTTCACTTTTTCGGGGTCTACCTCTATCCCTTTCTGGCTTACAACGAAACCAAGCAATTTCCCTGATTTGACCCCAAAGGTACACTTAGCGGGGTTCAACCTTAATTGATATTTCTTAAGCCTTTCGAACAACTTCCGCAGGTTGACAAGGTGTTCTTCCTCAGATTTAGATTTAGCAATTATGTCGTCCACGTAGACCTCGATCTCTTGATGCATCATATCATGGAACAAAGCTACCATGGCCCGTTGATAAGTTGCCCCGGCGTTCTTGAGTCCAAAGGACATTACCTTGTAACAGAACGTTCCCCACAGGGTGACGAAAGTAGTCTTTTCCATATCCTCGGGCGCAATCTTTATCTGATTGTAACCAGAGAAACCATCCATGAAGGAAAATAAAGCGAAATTGGCCGTGTTATCTACGAGGATATTGATGTGTGGTAACGGAAAATTGTCCTTGGGACTGGCCCGATTCAGGTCCCGGTAATCTACACACATTCGTACTTTCCCACCTTTTTTAGGAACTGGTACGATGTTGGCAACCCATTCTGGATACCGAGCGACGGCCAGAAATCCAGCGTCAAACTGCTTCTTCACTTCTTCTTTTATCTTCAAGGACGTTTCGGGTTTCATCCTCCTCAATTTCTGTTTTACTGGGGAACACCCGGGATTTAGAGGCAATCGGTGCTGCACAATGTCAGAACTCAAACCGGGCATATCTTGGTATGACCAAGCAAAGATGTCTTGGTAGTCTTTTAGCAGGATTATTAATTCTTCACGGATAGGTGCGGTAATGCCTGTACCTATCTTTACTTCCCTCTTTCCACTGCCAATTCCTAAGTCTACTAGTTCTGTTTCTTCTTGATGAGGCCCCATTTCTTGGTCCTCACGGGCGACCATTCTTTCTAGTTCCGAAGGAAGTCCCACATCCTCATCTCCTTCATCTTCCGTTTGGTTCATTTCTTGCTCGAAGTTGATAGACGGGTCCCAGGTATTAGTACCTTCGGGGGACTCGTCATCGGATCTGCCGTTTCAGAAAAAGAAGTAAACATGCAAATGAATGAGAATGGGTAGAGACCAGGAACAGATGAAGAAAGATCCTTGTATTATAAATTCAAAAACAAAAGACACAAAGCCTTATCAAAATGAAAACTCTAAAGCCTAGGCCCAACTATAGAGCTTTTAAAACCGTAAAGGTTTACATTATGCTTGTTGCGTAAATGCCGGGGCGTTCCTCCACTCGCCAATTTCCCAGCTGGAAATCAGGAGGGCATGGTCGGACCAAATCCGAAGTACTTGGAACATCATCTTCACATATCGCAAACACTTGACCTTCGTCTCCCAGACCCGCACTTATAAAGCTTCTACTTATGTGGCAGGGCGGGCTTCCTTCACTTTCTTGTCTCCAACGCGAGCTCTGACCACTGCTTTTCCTTCCCGCGATGCTTCTTTTCATGTTCGCCTGAGTGGGCTTATAGCCTAAACCATACTTCCCACGATTTCCTTGGGTTTTTATCAGGCTAGTTATGCCGCCATTGTCTTTGCCTAAACCCATCCCGGGTTCATAACCGTTCCCCAACATAACTCGGGCCATCATTACCGCCGCATCGGACAGGCAAGGTTGCCCAAAGAGGGAGTCCACGGAGGAAATGCTGACCACCTCAAAAGACTGGAAAGCGGTTTCTAATGATTCTTCTGCGGCTTCCACATAAGGCATGGAGGATGGGCAGCTTACCAATATATCTTCCTCGCCTGACACGATGACCAAGTGCCCCTCCACTACGAACTTCAGCTTTTGGTGGAGTGTAGAAGGCACAACTCCCACTGAGTGGATCCAAGGGCGCCCCAACAGGCAGCTGTAGGGGGGGGTTAATATCCATTATTTGGAAGGTGACTTGACAGGTGTGAGGGCCTATTTGTACTGGGAGATCGATCTCTCCCCTAACCTCTCGGCGAGTGCCGTCGAAGGCCCGAACCACCATTGAACTTGGTTTTAAATGGGAAGCATTGAATGGTAACTTGTCCAAAGTGCTCTTAGGCATCACGTTTAAACTGGAACCATTATCGATGAGTACCTTGGCCACGATATGGTCCATACACTTGACTGATACGTGTAAAGCCTTATTATGCCCTCTCCCCTCGGCGGGGATTTCTTCTTCGGCGAAGGCAAGATAGTTGTTGGCAGTGATATTGTTGACCAGCCCTCCGAAACCTTCTACCGAAATATCTTGGGCCACGTGAGCCTCGTTCAGTACCTTTACTAGCAGAGCCCGATGAGGCTCGGAGCTCATAAGTAACTCTAGCAGCGAGACCCTAGCCGGGGTTTTGTTGAGCTGTTCGATAACCTTGAATTCACTCTGCTGAATTATCCGAAGGAACTCGCTGGCTTCCTCTAGCGACACCTCCTTTCTACCATCCTTTTTCTCCGGGGGTCCCTTTGCTGGAATATCTTTATTCGAAGCGTGGGGTGCTTCGCCATCTTGTTCCTCCACCACTTTTCCTTTTCCCTTGACGTCGGCGGGTTGGACCGGTAGGTCCGGAGGTGCGAACACACGACCACTACGGGTCACACCACTCAGTCCCGTGATATTTGTTACTTTAGCCGACAGCGAGCTGACGTCAGTGACCTCTTCTTCCTTCTTCTCCGGCGGTGTATATCTCCACGGGACCGCGTGACTATCTTGGTACGGGAAAGGAACAGGTTTGGCCATTAAGGAGTGCCCGGGCTTTTGCGAGGCTGCACTTTTAGTGAAGTATATCACCAAGGGTTTGGGCTTCGCAACACCACTCCCCTCCGTAGATTGCATGCATATATGCTGCTCTTCTTTTCCTTCAATGCCGACTTCTAGTCGACCTTGGTCTATCATCCGTTGTAACAATTCCTCTACTTCCAAACACGTCTCCATGTCATGCATCTCGCCGGGATGTAGCAGACAGGAATCCTCCTTACACCCACTATGGGGAATTACACCTCCCTTTTGTAGGGCCTCAAAGATAAACCTCCTAGGGGTTGCCACATCTTTCAACGGTTTAGACCTGTGGGGCCTATCGGATTCAACTGCATTAACTGCTCCCCCTCCATGATTGGCGAGCGGGTTGGTCCTTACATTGGGCCGATCCTCTTGGAAAGTCAGCCATCCGGCATCCATTAGATGTTGGACCTTGTATTTAAGGGCCAAGCATTTTTCGATGGAATGCCCCGGGGCACCCCCATGGTACTTGCAAGTTGCATTAGGGTCATACCACTTCGGGAAAGGGGGTTCGAGGACCCTTCCGGGAGTTACCACGGCCAAATGATTGGCGATGAGGGATGGTAGAAGATCTTCGTACGTCATTGGGAGCGGGGTGAATTCCGGCAACGGCCTCGGAGGGAAGTTCCTTGTCGTGTTGGAATTACCGGCCGGTCGAGTCGCGTTCGGAGTTGGAACTTGGGGAGCTTCCCTCTGGGTGGGTGCCTTAGGCTGCACGGGTGTTGAACTAGAGGCGTTCCCAGCATGAGCCGAGAAGCTTGGGTGATGTTGCGCGTACTGATGGGTACCATGAGGTGTTTGCTGGGGTTTGACCCATGCGGGTGTTGAAGAGACGGCATGGGCATCTCCTTCCTTCCTTTTTGCCCCTGTTGCCCCGATTCTTTTGGCGTTCACGTTTGTGGAGGAAACGTAATCAAACTTTCCTCTCTTCAATCCAACCTCGATTCTTTCCCCGGCAAACACCAGATCCGCAAAGCTGGACGGCATGTAACCCACTAGCTTCTCATAGTAGAACACTGGCAGAGTGTCTACCATCATGGTGATCATCTCTCTCTCAACCATGGGCGGAGCTACTTGTGCCGCCAAATCCCTCCATCGCTGCGCATATTCTTTAAAGGTTTCACCCTCTTTCTTGAACATATTCTGCAGTTGAGTACGGTCAGGAGCCATATCAGAATTGTACTGATACTGCCTTAGGAAGGCGGTAATCAGATCCTTCCAAGTACGGATACGGGAAGCTTCCAAATTAGTGTACCACACTACCGCAGCTCCGGCCAAGCTATCCTGAAAGAAGTGTATCAACAGCTTTTCATCTTTAGAATGGGCGCCCATCTTACGGCAGTACATTTTGAGGTGGTTTTTGGGACAAGTCGTCCCTTTATACTTGTCGAAGTCCGGCACTTTGAACTTCGGGGGAATAACAACATCGGGTACTAAGAAAAGATCCGTCATGTCTGCAAATGGATAGTCCCCAAATCCTTCCACAGCCCTCAATCTTTCCTCAAGGAGATCGAGCTTCCTCCTTTCTTCAGTTGCCGGGGGCGGCCTTTCCATAGACAAAACTATTGGCGATGCTGCGAGGTTGGGTTGAGGCAACGTGCCTGGTGCCGGCCCTTCGGGGATCGGGGGATAAAACTCGACATCCCTCCGAGCATAATCTTGAGGGTCTTTATGGACTTCGTCGGGCTGCTGAGGAGGTTCATTTTCATGGACGGGAGAGGCAATGTGGCCCGCATCTTCTTGCAAGATGGGTGGTGAATAGTTGGGCGGCAATCCATAAGGGTAAGCCGCTCGGTTGTATCCCAGGTGAGGGCTGCCATCGTGCCCCAGTGCGTCCCTTCCCCGTCCTACTATGTTTGGGGGAGGATGGTGCGTAGTTGCCAAGAGAGTCGGGTCTGCTTTGGCAGCCGAACTGACAGCGGCGGCAGTGGCCGCGTTCTTCTCCATGAGCTGCTTCATACCTAACATGGCCTCCATCATGGAGGCCATTTGTTCTTTCAGAGCCGACATGTCGGCTTTCATCTGTTCCTGTGTCTCCTCTTGATCACCCATCGTTCTAGATTTGGATCTGGTGCGATAGGGATCCCTTGCGGCGCGTTTAGTTATGGCGTTTTCCCTAAAAAACCAAACGTGAGGAGTGGGTAAAGAAAGAAAATGCATGCTAGAGATGAGATGTAGGAGTGATTTGATTTGCACAAGTTTTTTGGAGTAGAAACATGGGACCAACTCATTTTATTTCAAAAAAGAAATCATATCTAGTCAAGGTCTGAGAGACCATACAAGTTTCCTAACGATTTCTAATTATGTGGGCCATTAAGTCTATCATATGCTGACAATAGCCGAGAAGCCCATGAATCTCTTCGGGGGCGGAGTAGGTGTCTGCCATCGCCTTGGCCTTGGCTAACAATCGGGGAAGTTCTTGACTCCCGTTCAAGGTAAGAGCAAACCGATCCATCCACATGGTTGCCTCTTGGTGTAAAGAGTCGATCACCCTTCCTCTAGCCTCTTTTTCCGCATATACTTGGGCATACTCATCCGCGATTCTATGCTCGTGGGCCGTGGCTAGACCCAACTCTTCTTGGTACTTGGCGATGATAGCTAACATGTTGGTTTCTGTCTCGCATAGACGCTGAGACAAGCTTCTTTTGGACCTTGAACAAGCAATCAACTCCTCTTTCAGAACCATGCTATGTGCTCGCGACTGGTCCCTTTCTTCCCTTCGCAACTTGAGTTCATTATTGCTACCCCATAGAGCTCCGCGAAATTTGTTCCGGCCATACTCTTCCTTGCGAGCCCTCTTGGTCTCTTGTTCAAGGGCTCTTGCGGTAATTGCATTCTCTTCCCGTAACCCGGCGCACTCCTTCCGAACGTGTGTAGCAGCCAACTTGAACTTCTCCTTGGCGAGTTTTGCCTTTCCTAACTCGCTTTTGAGAGCTTGGACTTCCTCGTCCTCTTCCGGTGCTTCAAAATTCTCTTCGCTGACGACTTTTAACTTGGCGAGCCAATCTAAACCTCGTATGCGAACTTTCAGCCATTCGTGGTACCCACCAATGATACCATTACGAATGCCTCTAAGCTCTTGATCTTTCCTTAACGGGGTTTCCCATGCCTTATGGATTCTTTGTATAGTCTTGGAATTTTGTGCGCCGAGATCCCTCACAAGGAAAGGAGACATGCTTTCTTCCGTCGGTGCTCCCCTCATGGGGTACCCTAGTTGTCTTATAGCGAGCGTGGGATTGTAGTTAATACAACCCCTCGTTCCTACCAGCGGAATGTTTGGGTATCTTCCACATGAGAAAAGGACTCCTTCTTTTCCTTCCTTCCATCGGGGGAACCAACTGATTGTTCTACTTCCTATCCCGGCCAAGAGCTGGTCCCAATCCATTCTCCTCTTTTCAGTACACGAGCGATGGCTCAGGAGCGGACATGGATGTCTCGTGTCTTGTTGGAACAAGTGTGAAACCAACCAAACACAGAGGGCAGGTAAGCAACAGATGATCCGTGCGCTACTCTTTTCGCACCTTCGGTCAAATGTGTCAAATAGATCTGCCAAGACAGCTACCACCGGACTTTCCTTGCTATGGTGGTAGGCAAGGAAAGCGTCGATTGCTGCTAGGTCTATCAAACCATCCACGTTTGGAAAGAGGACGACCCCAAAAATTAGCAAAGCTAACACATCCATAAACGGGACCCAGTCTCCTTGATTGGCCATACCCCTCGCCTTGTCTTCTAGGTACTTCTGTGGTAGGCCCGCTATGCCATTCCGAGTTTGTTTTATGCGGTCCAAACCTCTTGCTGAATCCTTGACCACAGTTGCAATTCTGCTCAGAGAGGGGAGACACCCGGAGGAAAGATATGGCTTTCTTCCCCCGAGAGGACATCCTAGAAGTTCCTCAAATTCTTCAATGGTTGGTACTAATTGGAAGTCCCCGAATGTGAAGCATCTCAAAGGCTGGTCGTAGTATTGGGTAAGTGATGCAATGGCTTCTATGGACACCTCTGCTATGGTCAACTCTAAGATCTTTCCGTAAGTCTTGCAGAAGGCTTGCATTTGGAGGGGTTCCATCAACCGCCCTAATTCCTTGATGCTGGTGGTATCTAGGCTTTTGACCTTGACTTGGTAGAACCTCTTGCCGGTTTGATTTGTTCCCATGCTTACTAAAGTGAGACAAAAGCTGGTGCAAATCAAAACTCCGATACCTCATGGGTGGGATGGATGAATGCATGATGGAATGCATATGACACAGATGCAATCTAGGAATGCGGGGGTCCGGGGAATTTGTCCCCTTCTTAGATACGACGTCTAGGGGTAGCGAAATGCCCCAACGCACGTTTTTAAGAAGGCGACACGGACCCTCCGTTGGTTTGTTTACAGTAGGGATCAAGACAGAACCCATATGCAATGCCTATGCAAAAGACACAATGCGGGAATGTGCACAGTATGACAATATTTACCGAACATAAGCAAAAGGGTATATGATACTCATGCATGGCAGTGTGAAAAATGGCACGCAGCGTGTTTGCTTCGTGCCCCTATTTAAGGGACCTATAAGGGAGAGAACTAACTAGGCTTTTAGCAATAATCCCCAAGGTAGTTATATCTCTCTTGATGGTTTCTAGAGGTATCATCCCCTTTGAAGAACATATTGTAGCAGTAGGGACTACTAGCAACAATAGGTTTTCAAAGAGAAAAGCTCTAGATGAGGGTTCACTGTAATCAAGCAAGTCGGAGACCTAGCATGATCACAGATTCACCTCCACTCCTTATGCTCCCATGAACCCGGGTATAGGGCCCTTTTTCACTCACAGTGTGTGCAAATAGTGTTGGTGTTTGTGTGCATCAAATGAATAAATATTTACTTCATGCATACATTTAAAACGCACTGAAAGCAACAAAGAGTTTATATACACAAGAACATAATGAAAGGAAACTAACAAAGGGATAAGTCATGGTAAAACATTGCACAAAATTAAATGGCCTAACTCTCTAAAAACAGTCCCCAGTGGAGTCGCCAACTGTCGCAACCTACCCTTCGGCGGGAGGGCGACGCGTGACTCGCGGGATGCGTGTTCCACGAAAGGAATACGCGCGGAGTCGCCACCAACGTTTATTTGAGGAAAACGTCGGAAAAACCGGAAAAGACGCGATCTACGAACTTTTTAGTGAAAGGTTCGGGAGTTGTATTTACGCACGGGGAAGGTATTAGCACCCCACACGTCCGTCCCAAGGGACGGCAGCCTTTAATTGAATGTGCAAACATGACTTTGATTTTTTTACGTTCCCTTTTATGTCCTTATATCCTTTATACCCTTTTTATATTTTTTCCTTTTTTGTGGTCGACAAGGGTGTTTCCCTTTGCTCCTACGTATTCCTCAATTTGGGATGAGAAAATCAGACCTACGTAGTTCTTTCGGAACAAAGTGTTTGGTTAAGTTGTTTTTGTCTTTTTTGCAAAATATGTTTTTATTGAACAAAAGGTCATTTAAGGTGCTGGACCATTAAACGGTCTTTTGATTTTGAAAGGAGAGAAACGTTAAGGCATTGGACCATTAACGATCTCTTGTTTTTGAAAGGAGAGAAACGTTAAGGCATTGGACCATTAACGATCTCTTGGGGTGGTCGACAAAAGCGGGGCTTTTGCTCCTACGTATCCTCAATGAGGAACTCAGACCTACGTAGTTCTTGCTTATCAAGTGATTCTTTTTTTATTTTAAGAGGTGATCATTTTAAGGCGTTGGACCTTAAAAATGATCCATTTTACTTAGTGAGAAATTGAAATGACAAACTTCAAAAGCCTATTTTTGTGGACGAGCTTGACTAGGCGAGTTGATTTTAGCCTTAGTTTCACTTTAGTTATTAATCAATTCGATTAAGAATGAGAAATCCCAAAGAGAAAACGTCCGATTGATTTTCCGCTTTATTTTACTAAAAAGATATTTTTTGATTATTATATTATTTTTTACCTCTTTTTGATTTCCAACGTGGTTACGGCACGGCCGAACGGTCGGAATTGATTTTAACCGAAGTTAACGGATAATATAATTCAAACGTTCGGTGGAAATTTATTTTATTTTTAAGTTAAGCGAGAAATGACTTAAGTAAAATGGCTTAAGCACGTCAACAGGGGGTATAAAAAGTAAACAAAATGAGAATAAAAATGCACGAAACACAATGTGGACCACTACGGGTGCATAGAATGAATCAAAAAGCTTGGTTCGAGGTACTTACCCGTTGAAGATCGAAGAACGATGAAGAACGAATGAAGAACGTCGAAGAACGGTTCAAACCTTTGCGAGATTCCTCACGGAAAACGTTACGGAAACGTTTCGGAAGCGCCTCGGCTTAGATTTTCTTCACGGAAACAATTTTTCCAAGCAAATTCGAAAGAGAGAGAAGTGCCTAAGGGGCTGGACCCCTTCCTTCTTCATTTCCTCCCCTATTTATAGCAAAATAGGGGAGGTGGTTGCCGCCCAGCTCGCCCAGGCGAGCTCAGCTCGCCCAGGCGAGCAGGGTTGCTTCCTCCAGAAGCAACCGCCTTCTGGAGGAATCTTCTGGAGGGCCCAAGTGGGCCTGGGTGCTATTTGCACCCCCATTTTTACTAAGTACACCCCCCTCTGCTGTTTTTTTGGTAATTCTTTTTTCGTAAAGTTACGGAAACTTACGAATTTCGTAACGATACTTGTTTTCTTTCCGTAATGTTACGGAACCTTGCGGATTACATAATCATCCCCTTTTTGACTTACGGAATGTTACGGAACCTCACTTAATTATGCAATGATGCTTCCATTTGATTTCCGATGTGTCACGGAAACTTACGGATTGTGCATCAACATTTTTTTGGTTTTTCGGCATGTCCTGGAATTTCATAAATTGCCTAATGATGGGTGCCAAGCACCTCACAAGGACCAAAGAATGGTCGCGTGTCATCAAGCAAAGGTCCCCGGACGAAATTAGGGTATGACAATGTGGGAAATCATGTTATGATATTTATTGTCTGATGAAGTGTATTATCTACTTCAAGTGTGGAAAGAATGCACATATGGCTAAGGATTGCAATGTGACACTAAATATGAAGCCAACAGTTAAGACGGTAAAGGTGAAGAAACTAACTACGATAGGCAAAGTCTTTACTATGAGTTGAGCTGAAGTCCCTAATTCTGAAGACCTCATACGGGGTGAATGCGCCATAGGTGGTAATCTCTTGTCTATGTTGTTTGATTGAGGAGCTATGCATTCCTTTATCTCATATGAATGTGTGGATCGTTTAAAATTACCTACTCATCATTTGTCTTTTGATTTACTTATTTCTACTCCTACTTTTGATCTTGTTGTTACTTCTAACTTTTGTTCTAAATGTCTTATTGTTGTAAATGGTCGTGAATTTTGTGTAAATCTTATTTGTTTACCACTTTCTAATATAGATGTAATCCTAGGGATGAATTGGTTATCTTCCAACCATATCCTTATAGACTATGCTAGAAAGACTTTAATTATTCTTTACCTTAAAAATTCTGGATTTGTTATTGTTGACTAAGAACAAGCTACTTTGAAAGAAGAAGCACAAGGATACATGATCTTTTCTATCTTAGAAGACGGTAGTTCAAGGTTGTTTGTGGATTATCACCAGTTGAACAAGGTTAGAGTTAAGAACAAGTACCTGTTGCCTAGGATAGCTGACCTTATGGATCAATTGAAAGGTGTTCTAGTCTTTTCAAAGATAGATTTGAGCTCGGGCTATCACCAAATAAGAGTGAGAGATAATGATATATCTAAGACTGCTTTCCAAACTAGGTATGGACATTATGAGTATGTTTTGATGCCTTTTGAAGTGACAAAATGCTCCAGCTATATTCATGGATTACATCAATAAGGTCTTTCATCCTTTCTTAGATAAGTTCATTGTCGTGTTTATTGATGACATTCTAATTTATTCTTGTACTTAAGAAGAACATGAAAAACACCTAAGGATAGTTTTAGAGCTTTCGAAGGAAAATAAGTTGTATGCTAAGGTGTCTAAGTGTGAATTTTGGTTAAGTGAATTTAAATTTCCAGGACATGTGATATCTGCTGAAGGGATAGTTGTGGATCCAACAAAAGCGGAAGTTGTGTTGCAAAAGACCTAAGAAAATTACGATTATAAGAGGCTTTATTGGTTTCACAAAATATTGTAGAAGGTTTATAGAAGGATTCTCGAGGATAGTTTCTCCTTTGACGCGACTAACTCATAAGGATCAACCTTTTATATGGTTAGAAGAGTGTGAGAAGAGATTCCTAGAGTTAAAGCAAAAATTGACTTCCTCACATGTGTTAGTGTTGCCTGATTCCAATAAGCCTTTCAAGGTTTATTGTGATGCTTCACTTAGTGGTTTGGGATGTTTATAGATGCAACATAGGAAAGTAGTGGCTTATGCTTTAAGGAAGTTGAAGGTTCATGAAAGGAATTATCCGATGCATGACCACCTAGAGTTCCCTCCAATAGTGTTTGCATTCAAAATATATAGACACTATTTGTATGGAGCAAGGTTTGATCTGTTTAGTGTTCACAAGATTCTTAAGTATTTGTTTGATCAAAAAGAGTTGAACATGAAACAAAGACGATGGTTAGAGTTTATTAAGGGTTATGATTTTCAATTGATGTATCACCCAGGTAAGGCTAATGTAGCTATTGATGCTCTTAGTAGGAAGATGATTCATATGTCTAGTTTGATGGTCAAGGAGCTAGAATTAATAGAGAAATTTAGAGATTTGAATCTATATGTAATCAGAGGATCCAATTGTCTTAGATGTGGCATGATTAAAGTGAATAACAATTTTCTAGATATGATTAAGGAGAAACAATTGTTAGATCATCATCTTTGTAGGAATGTATACACACCTAAGGGTCAAGAGTTGGAGAAGATGATTCTAAATGAAGGTGATAAGAGTAAGTTAAGTTTACATCCGAGTATGGAAAATATTTATCAAGATATTAAGAGAGACATAGTTGAGTATGTTGCTTCTTGTCTGACTCGTTAGAAAGCAAAAGTAGAACATATGAGGCCAGGAGGTATGTTACAACCATTAGAAGTTCCCAAATGGAAATGGGAAAGTATCTCCATGGACTTTGTAGTTAGGTTACCTAAGACAACAAGGAACTTTGATGCTATATTGGTTATTGTTGATAGGTTGACTGAATGTGTTCATTTTATTCCTATTAACATTGAGTATTCTTTAAAAAGGATGACTTAGTTGTATATAAGAGAGATAGTGAGGTTGCATGGTATTCCATCTAGTATTATATCAGATAGAAACCTGAGGCTTACGTCTAGGTTTTGGAAAATTTTATATGAAGCTTTAGGAATAAAGTTAAGGTTAAGTTTTGCTTATCATTCTCAAATAGATGGGCAACCTGAGAGGACGGTACAAAGTTTGGAAGATCATTTAAGGGATTGTGTGTTAGATCATTTGGATTGCTAGGATGAAGTTTTGCCTTTAGTGGAATTCACCTACAACAATAGTTACTATGCCAGTATTAGTATGGCCCCTTTTGAGGCTTTGTATGGAATAAGCTGTCAGACGTCATTGTGTCGGTATCAGGTGGACCAGAGTTAGTATAATGGACTATAGAAAAGGTTAAAAGGATTCAAGAGAATATAAGGATTTCTTAGAGGAGAAAAAAGTCTTATACTGATCGACATAGACAACCCCTTGAGTTTGAAGAAGGTGATCATGTTTTATTGAGAGTCACACCTATGACTAGGGTAGGCAGAATAATAAAATCAAGAAAACTTAGTCCTAAATTTCTTGGACCTTATCAGATTCTATGTCATGTAGGACCTATTGCTTATCAAATTGATTTTCCTTCTTACTTTTCCAATATTAATGATGTTTTTTGTTTGACGACCGACAAGTGCACCAAATCGCGCAAATAGTATAAAATGGTAAGTGAATACCGAGTATCGAACTCTCGGGGAACTTGTTTTACTTGGTAAATGTTAGACAAGTGGCCTCAGATATCTTAAGAAGGGGGGGGTTGAATTAAGATATTCCAAACTACTTCCCCAATTAAAAATCTATTTCACTTTTTATTCAAGTTATAAATTCCCTTAATAATGAACTTCTTAAATATTGATTCAAATAAAACAATTTGAATATGAATATAAAGCAATAATAAACAAAGGAGATTAAGGGAAGAAAAAGTGCAAACTCAGATTTATACTGGTTCGGCCACACCCTTGTGCCTACGTCCAGTCCCCAAGCAACCCGCTTGAGAGTTCCACTATCTTGTGTTAGACAAGTGGCCTCAGATATCTTAAGAAGGGGGGTTGAATTAAGATATTCCAAACTACTTCCCCAATTAAAAATCTATTTCACTTTTTATTCAAGTTATGAATTCCCTTAATGACAATCTTCTTAAATATTGATTCAAATAAAACAATTTGAATATGAATATAAAGCAATAATAAATAAAGGAGATTAAGGGAAGAGAAAGTGCAAACTCAGATTTATACTGGTTCGGCCACACCCTTGTGCCTACGTCCAGTCCCCAAGCAACCCGCTTGAGAGTTCCACTAACTTGTAAATTCCTTTTACAAGTGCTAAACACACAAGGACAATCCTTCCTTTGTGTTTAGAATTCCTTTACAACAAGAGATTCACAGTCTCTTAATCCCTTAGAGAATGAGGAGAAGAAGAAGAATAAATCTCTCTAGAAAGAGATGGATTTTACAGATTGAGTACTCAAATAATTCCTTAATGAATTGCAATTGAATTGGCCAAGGAATTCTTAAGAGGAGAAAATGATTTTGCTCTTTGAGAGGATAAACACTTGTTGTTCTGAAAAACTCTGAGCAAATTCGTGTTTAAGTCACATATATATAGACCATTGGTGGTCATGAATAAAGCCTTTGAAAAGTTGTGACTCTTAGAATTATTTTTCTGAAAATCTTGTCTGGTAATCGATTACAGTAATTGTGTAATCGATTACAGCTTTTAAAATTTGAATTAAAACGTTTACTAACTGCTGGTAATCGATTACCAAAATTGTGTAATCGATTACACAGTCTAAAATTTCGAATTCAAATTTTAGTAGCTGTTATAAAATTTATTTGGCCACTGGTAATCGATTACATCCTTTGGTAATCGATTACCAGAGAGTAAAACCTTTGTAAAACACTTTTTAATTTAAATTACTTGGCCAAACCTTTTGATAATTCAATTAGGAATTCCCTTCCTAATATACTAGTGATCATCTTGATGCTGTGACTTGTAATCTTGAAGTATTGTCTTGAATTTAATCTTGAAAAGCCCATTTACATTAATTGCATCATATCATCATGATCATCATCAAAACATCAAAAGCAATTGCATCTACAATCTCCCCCTTTTTGATGATGACAATACAATACCTGAAATCAAGATTCAAGCAAGCAACAAACAATTGTATATAGATAAAATGTGCGTTTACTCCCCCTATATTTCGGAATTTATGATCACTTGATTTCTAAGGTTGTTAAGCTTTTTCTACAACCAACCTTTTCTCCCCCTTTGGCAACATCAAAAAGCCAAAGAACTAGGGAATCAACACAGATATAACAATGGAGTAGAAAGATATAAAGATCAGAGTATAAAGCATAACCATCCAAACTCACAAACACGAAATAATCAATCCAGAATCCAAATAACTCAAAATGTCAACAACCACACAATGTCAAAGAATAAAAAGTCTGAAATCTTAATACCACAAGATAAATAAGCAAAGTACTTAACGTAATAATTGAAACTCTAAGAAACTTAACCAGCCAAAATACACGGCTTATTAAAGACTTATAATCAGAAACTAAAATCTAAGAAGACGGTGGTGGTGGTGGAAGATCGAAACTCTGACGAATGTATCCGACATCCTCTTCAAGCTGTGTGAGGCAAATGTCCATACCGGCAAAGCGTGTATCTAACGAGTCGAAGCGGTCACCAACATAAGAACGAAGACCCCGTAATTCGGAGAGGACTTCATTCATGAGTGCGGAATCTTCACGTTGAGGAGGAGGTGAAGGAGTACGTTCATCTTGAGGAGAGAGTGCATCCTTCTTCAGCCATTGACCATTCCGATCTTTACGGTACCCAAAGGAGGTCACTGCACCAGCACCAATTGCAAAGGAGTGCTTGACTTGAACAAAGGGTTCATCATCAAGCGGAATTTGAAAATGACGCAAAAACAAAGTAATCAAATATGGATAAGGAAGAGGTGCATTAGCCCGTAATGCCTTATGCATTCGGTACCGAACCAAATGGGCCCAATCGATCTGACGACCGGTAAGAAAAGCCCACATAAGAATCAAATCCTTCTCAGAGGCTTGTGCTAAATTTGAAGACCGAGGAAGCAAAATCCTAACAATGATATAGTGCATGATGCGATTATCAAATGTTAATGGCCCGGCCAGCAATCTACCGGTCATTTCAGCTTGATCATTGCAGACCATGCGACGAGCATCATGACTCGAATAATCGAATTTCCAGTCATCAACAATGGTGTCGTCAAAAGGTGCACCTTGACTGGGTAAATGAGTCAAAGAAAAGAATAGTGACTGATCAATGACCATCGAAATACCATGCACCTCAGAAATAATAATGCCATCCTGAATTTTTAAATTGCAGTAGAAGACCTTTACAAGTTCAGGATAATATGGCAATTTTAATGACATGAAATCAACAAGACCAGAATTTTGAAACACTTGATAGCAATCAGACGTTTCATCATTAAAGAATTCTATGTCCAGGTACTTAGGGTCTAAGATTATTCTAGAAGAAAACTGAGAAAGGTACCGTAGACGCTGATCATCGGATGAAAACAATGTTGATGATCTTGGAGATGTCAAGGAAGGATGAATAGGTGCTGTGGGTGCTCCGGATGGGCCGTGGCGGCGATGGGCAGCGGCGACGGCGGTGGAGGATGATCCCTTTCTCTTCTTTGATGGATCTGCCATTTGATGAAGTTTATATGGATTTTGATCGGTGGAAGTGAAAGAGGAGTGAAAAAGAGGAAGATTGGGCTTTACGGGACGTGATTTGGGGAAGAATTGAGTGAGATTCAAAGATTTGAAGTTTTAGGTATGGAGGAAAACGCGGAGGAGGCTTTGGCTGCGCAGCAGCTCTGATTTCGTGAGTATTTATAGAAGATGACGTATTGTAATCGATTACAGATATTGGTAATCAATTACATGACCAATAAGCTTACTGGTAATCGATTACAGGATGTTGTAATCGATTACAGGCTGCCTGTTCATGTGTAATCGATTACACTGGATGGTAATCGATTACCAGAGCCTATCCTAGGCTAGTTTCTTAAGAGAATATCTATGTTTATGCTAAAATACATTCTATATGATAAATTTTCACTACTAATACACTAAATTCAATCATTCAATTATCATATACACAATAAATCATAAATTCTATCATAAAAACAAGAATTCAACCAAGATCAAACAAACAAAATAATCTACAAACAATAAATAAGAGTAAATCAATCAATCAACCAATCCCTATTTTTCTAAATCTCTTACATCTAAGAGACCTAATTCTCTTCTAATAGAGAAGAACACTTCCTTGGGGAGAGGTTTAGTGAAAATATCAGCAAGTTGATTCTTAGTATCAACAAATTCTAATACACAATCTCCCTTTAGGACATGATCTCTAAGAAAGTGGTGTCTAATCTCTATATGTTTAGTTCTAGAATGTTGAACTGGATTTTTGGATAGATTTACGGCACTAGTATTATCACACTTAATAGGTATGCGATCAAGAATGATGCCATAGTCAGATAATTGTTGCTTCATCCATAAAATCTGTGCACAACAACTACCGGCAGAGATATATTCCGCTTCAGCAGTAGATAAAGCAACACTATTTTGTTTCTGACTATGCCATGACACAAGAGCCGATCCAATGAATTGACAAGTTCCACTTGTACTTTTTCTATCAGTTTTAGATCCGGCAAAATCAGAATCAGAATATCCTATTAAGTTACATGTTGAATTCTTAGGATACCATAATCCTAAATTGGTTGTCCCTAATAGATATCTCATGATTCTCTTTACTGCACTTAAATGTGATTGTTTGGGGTTGGATTGAAACCTAGCACACATGCATACACTAAACATAATATCAGGTCTACTAGCAGATAAATAAAAAAGAGATCCGATCATACCTCGATATTGTTTTATGTCTATAGATTGACCAGATTCATCTTTATCTAAGTAACAACTAGTGCTCATAGGTGTGGACATGTGTTTTGCACTATCCATCCCAAATATTTTGATTAATTCCTTACAGTACTTGGATTGATTGATGAATATACCTTCTTGAGTTTGCTTGATTTGTAATCCCAGAAAGTACTTTAGTTCTCCCATCATTGACATTTCAAATTCACTTTGCATATCATGGGAAAACTCCTTGCACAATGAATCATTAGTGGATCCAAAAATTATATCATCAACATATATTTGAACCAACAAAATATCATTATTCTTTCTCTTTATGAACAATGTGGTATCCACTTTACCTCTAGAGAAATCTTTTTCTAGAAGAAAATTGCTTAAGCGTTCATACCACGCCCTAGGGGCTTGTTTCAAACCATAAAGAGCCTTTTGTAATTTATAAACATGGTTTGGTTTATCAGGAATTTCAAAACCAGGGGGTTGTTCAACATATACCTCTTCTTGAATTAAAACATTTAGAAAGGCACTCTTAACATCCATTTGATAAAGTTTAAAATCCATTATGGATGCATATGCCAAAAGCATTCTAATGGCTTCTAATCTTGCAACAGAAGCATATGTTTCTTCATAGTCTATTCCTTCTTCTTGATTATGCCCTTTTGCTACTAACCTGGCTTTATTTCTAATAATTATACCATGTTCATCTAATTTATTTCTAAAAACCCATTTTGTTCCTATGACAGGATAATTTTCAGGTTTTTCTACTAATTTCCACACATTGTTTCTTTCAAATTGGTTCAGTTCTTCTTGCATGGCAATGATCCAGTTATCATCTACTATGGCTTCTTTTATATTTTTAGGTTCAATCATAGATACAAAAGCCATATTATTGCATAAATCTTTAAGAGAATGTCTAGTTGTTACCCCTTTTGAGATATCACCAATAATGTTGTCGAGGGGATGATCTCTTGAAGCTTTCCATTCTCTTGGAAGTTCATCATTGGATTTGACTTCTTCTGGAGGATCTTCATTGTTTCCTTTATCATTTCCCTTGGAATCTTGTTCATCAATATTCATATGTTCTAAAGAATCTGCAATATCATCTAGCATATTCTTTCTTGACAAGATAGCATTAGATTCATCAAAGGTAACATGAATGGATTCCTCGATATTCATAGTTCTTTTATTATATATCCTATATGCTTTGCTTTGTAATGAATATCCAAGAAAAATACCTTCATCAGATTTTGCATCAAATTTTCCTAGATTATCTTTTCCATTATTGAGCACAAAGCATTTACAACCAAAAACATGTAGATGAGAAATATTAGGTTTTCTACCATTAAATAACTCATATGGGGTTTTCTTTAAAATAGGTCATATTAAGGCCCTATTCATGATTTAACATGCAGTATTGACCGCTTCAGCCCAAAAATACTTTGGAAGAAAAGTATCATTTAATAAAGTTCTTGCAATTTCTTCCAATGACCTATTTTTCCTCTCAACAACTCCATTTTGTGTAGGGGTTCTTGGTGCAGAAAAATTATGTTCAATACCATGTTCATCACAAAATAATTCAAAATCTTTATTTTCAAATTCACCCCCATGATAACTTCTAATGGATGCAATCTTGCGATTTTTCTTGTTTTGTATGACTTTAGCAAGTTTTCTAAATGCTTGGAATGAATCACTTTTATGTGTAATAAATAATGTCCAAGTATATCTAGAGAAATCATCAACTATAACTAGAGCATAGTAATTTCCTCCAAAACTCATGGTTCTAGATGGACCAAATAAATCCATATGCAATAATTGTAAGGGGTGAGTGGTTGAAACAACATTTTTAGGTTTGAATGAGACTCTTGTTTGTTTGCCCTTTTGACATGCATCACATAGTTTATCTTTTTCAAATTTCAATTTAGGCAAACCAACTACTAAATCTTTTGAAATTAATTTATTTAAGTGATCCATGTTTATGTGAGCAATTCTTTTATGCCATAACCATGGATCTTCATCTTTACTAAGAAAGCAATGATTATTTTCTTGTTTTATGCTTAAGTCTATCATGTAAACATTATTGACTCTATGTCCTACATGCTTTATATTAATGTCATGCTTATGTTCTACAAGACATTTCTGAGAATCAAATGATACTAGATAGCCTTTGTCGCATAGTTGACTAACGCTAAGCAGGCTATGCTTAAGTCCTTCAACAAGTAGAACATTTTCAATGGAGTTTGAAGAATTTGTACCTATTTTACCCACTCCAAGGATTCTACCTTTGTTGTTGTCACCATATGTTACATGCCCGCTTTTCTTTGGAGAGATATGTGTAAAATTTAATGCATCTCCAGTCATATGTTTTGACCATCCGCTATCTATGTACCACTTCTTTCTCAAAGATACCTCTTCATCACTTTCATAACTTTTAGCCATAAGGCAGAGATTTATCTCTTCATTTTCAGAATCTTCAAAAGATTCCATATCATTGTCATCCCATGTGATGTATGCTTTCTTCAGTTTCTTTTCACTATGATTTTTCTTTTCAGATTTTTCCATCTTTTTCTTGAAGATGGGACAATCAACCCTCAGATGTCCAGGTTGATTGCATTCAAAGCATTTTAGAGTAGAGGATGAATTTTTTGTCCTTCTCTTTGATTTAAAATTGGGTCGCCTCTGATTTCCTCTTACTTTAATAAACTTGTTGAATCTTCTTACAAAGAGACTTAGATCATCATCATCATCTAGATCATTATCCTGATCACTTTCTTCTTGAATTGAAGATGATGCTTTAAGAGCAATTCCTTTCTTTTTCTTGTCATTTTCTTCATGTTGGTGTAATCTCAATAATTCCATCTCGTGTTCCTGCAACTTTCCAAATAGAGTGGCAAGGGACATGTTAGACAAATCTCTTGATTCAGAAATAGTCGTTACTTTGGGTTGCCATTCTCTACTTAAACATCTTAACACCTTGTTTATGAGATCCTCATTTTGAAATTCTTTTCCTAAGGCTGCTAGATGATTTACTATATGTGTAAATCTCTTTTGCATGCTTTGAATATTTTCATTTGCATTCATTCTAAATAATTCATACTCATGAGTTAGTGCATTTATCCTAGATCTTTTAACATCTGTAGTTCCTTCATGTGTTAATCGAAGAGTGTCCCACATTTCCTTAGCACTCTTACAATTTGAAACCCTGAAATATTCATCCATTCTCAGGGCAGATGTTATTATGTTTTTGGCTTTTAAATTGTATTGTACTCGTTTTCTATCCTCTTCAGACCATCTATCTCTAGGTTTTTCTATAGTTATGCTTTCACTTGATGAACTACCATCTATTGAAACTCTTTCTACTGTGGTGGGTATATAAGGCCCTATTTCTATGGCTTC
This sequence comes from Glycine soja, assembly GCF_004193775.1. NCBI lineage: Eukaryota > Viridiplantae > Streptophyta > Magnoliopsida > Fabales > Fabaceae > Glycine > Glycine soja. Next base: position 23,400,156 of record NC_041006.1, read on the forward strand.
CCAAATATTTAGATCTATTGCCTCAATAAAAATTTGCATTCGGGTTTTCCAGTAGTGGTAACCCTCTCCATTAAAGATTGGAGGTCTATTGATAGAATTCCCTTCTGGAAATAAGGAATTTGCTGAGGCCATCTTTTTCTTGAAGCTTCTAAACTTTATACAAGAATGAAGCTCTGATACCACTTGTTAGACAAGTGGCCTCAGATATCTTAAGAAGGGGGGTTGAATTAAGATATTCCAAACTACTTCCCCAATTAAAAATCTATTTCACTTTTTATTCAAGTTATGAATTCCCTTAATGACAATCTTCTTAAATATTGATTCAAATAAAACAATTTGAATATGAATATAAAGCAATAATAAATAAAAGAGATTAAGGGAAGAGAAAGTGCAAACTCAGATTTATACTGGTTCGGCCACACCCTTGTGCCTACGTCCAGTCCCCAAGCAACCCGCTTGAGAGTTCCACTATCTTGTAAATTCCTTTTACAAGTTCTAAACACACAAGGACAATCCTTCCTTTGTATTTAGAATTCCTTTACAACAAGAGACTCACAGTCTCTTAATCCCTTAGAGAATGAGGAGAAGAAGAAGAATAAATCTCTCTAGAAAGAGATGGATTTTATAGATTGAGTACTCAAATAATTCCTTAATGAATTGCAATTGAATTGGCCAAGGAATTCTTAAGAGGATAAAATGATTTTGCTCTTTGAGAGGATAAACAATTGTTGTTCTGAAAAACTCTGAGCAAATTCGTGTTTAAGTCACATATATATAGATCATTGGTGGTCATGAATAAAGCCTTTGAAAAGTTGTGACTCTTAGAATTATTTTTCTGAAAATCTTGTCTAGTAATCGATTACAGTAATTGTGTAATCGATTACAGCTTTTAAAATTTGAATTAAAACGTTTACTAACTGCTGGTAATCGATTACCAAAATTGTGTAATCGATTACACAGTCTAAAATTTCAAATTCAAATTTTAGTAGCTGTTATAAAATATATTTGGCCACTGGTAATCGATTACATCCTTTGGTAATCGATTACCAGAGAGTAAAACCTTTGTAAAACACTTTTTAATTTAAATTACTTGGCCAAACCTTTTGCTAATTCAATTAGGAATTCCCTTCCTAATATACTAGTGATCATCTTGATGCTGTGACTTGTAATCTTGAAGTATTGTCTTGAATTTAATCTTGAAAAGCCCATTTACATTAATTGCATCATATCATCATGATCATCATCAAAACATCAAAAGCAATTGCATCTACAATCTCCCCCTTTTTGATGATGACAATACAATAACTGAAATCAAGATTCAAGCAAGCAACAAACAATTGTATATAGATAAAATGTGTGTATACTCCCCCTATATTTCGGAATTTATGATCACTTGATTTCTAAGGTTGTTAAGCTTTTTCTACAACCAACCTTTTCTCCCCCTTTGGCAACATCAAAAAGCCAAAGAACTAGGGAATCAACACAGATATAACAATGGAGTAGAAAGATATAAAGATCAGAGTATAAAGCATAACCATCCAAACTCACAAACACGAAATAATCAATCCAGAATCCAAATAACTCAAAATGTCAACAACCACACAATGTCAAAGCAGAAAAAGTCTGAAATCTTAATACCACAAGATAAATAAGCAAAGTACTTAACGTAATAATTAAAACTCTAAGAAACGTAACCAGCCAAAATACACGGCTTATTAAAGACTTATAATCAGAAACTAAAATCTAAGAAGACGGTGGTTGTGGTGGAAGATCGAAACTCTGACGAATGTATCCGACATCCTCTTCAAGCTGTGTGAGGCGAATGTCCATACCGGCAAAGCGTGTATCTAACGAGTCGAAGCGGTCACCAACATAAGAACGAAGACCCCGTAGTTCGGAGAGGACTTCATTCATGAGTGCGGAATCTTCACGTTGAGGAGGAGGTGAAGGAGTACGTTCATCTTGAGGAGAGAGTGCATCCTTCTTCAGCCATTGACCATTCCGATCTTTACGGTATCCAAAGGAGGTCACTGCACCAGCACCAATTGCAAAGGAACGCTTGACTTGAACAAAGGGTTCATCATCAAGCGGAATTTGAAAATGACGCAAAAACAGAGTAATCAAATGTGGATAAGGGAGAGGTGCATTAGCCCATAATGCCTTATGCATTCGGTATCGAACCAAATGGGCCCAGTCGATCTGACGACCGGTAAGAAAAGCCCACATAAGAATCAAATCCTCCTCAGAGGCTTGTGCTAAATTTGAAGATCGAGGAAGCAAAATCCTAACAATTATATAGTGCATGATGCGATTATCAAATGTTAATGACCCGGCCAGCAATCTACCGGTCATTTCAGCTTGATCATTGCAGACCATGCGACGAGCATCATGACTCGAATAATCAAATTTCCAGTCATCAACAATGGTGCCCTCAAAAGGTGCACCTTGATTGGGTAAATGAGTCAAAGAAAAGAACAGTGACTGATCAATGACCATAGAAATACCATGCACCTCAGAAATAATAATGTCATCCTGAATTTTTAAATTGCAGTAGAAGACCTTTACAAGTTCAGGATAATATGGCAATTTTAATGACATGAAATCAACAAGACCAGAATTTTGAAACACTTGATAGCAATCAAACGTTTCATCATTAAAGAATTCTACGTCTAGGTACTTAGGGTCTAAGATTATTCTAGAAGAAAACTGAGAAAGGTACCATAGACGCTGATCATCGGATGAAAACAATGTTGATGATCCTGGAGATGACAAAGAAGGATGAATAGGAGCTGTGGGTGCTCCGGATGGGCCGTGGCGGCGATGGGCAGCAGCAGCAGTAGTGGAGGATGATCCCTTTCTCTTCTTCGATGGCTCTTCCATTTGATGAAGTTTTTGTGGATTTTGATCGGTGGAAGTGAAAGAGGAGTGAAAAAGAGGAAGATTGGGCTTTACGGGACGTGATTTGGTGAAGAATTGAGTGAGATTCGAAGATTTGAAGTTTTAGGTATGGAGGAAACGTGGAGGAGGCTTTGGCTGCGCAGCAGCTCTGATTTCGTGAGTATTTATAGAAGAGGACGTATTGTAATCGATTATAGGGATTGGTAATCGATTACAGGACCAATAAGCCTACTGGTAATCGATTACAGGACGTTGTAATCGATTACAGGCTGCCTGTTCATGTGTAATCGATTACACTGGATGGTAATCGATTACCAGAGCCTATCCTAGGCTAGTTTAGGATATCTTAAAAGAATATCTATGTTTATGCTAAAAACACATCCAATATGATTAATTATCACTACTAATGCACTTAATTCAATCATTCAATTATTATATACACAAGAAATCATAAATTCTATCATAATAACAAGAATTCAAACAAGATCAAACAAAATAATCTACAAACAATAAATAAGAGTAAATCAATCAATCAATCAATCAATCCCTATTTTTCTAAATCTCTTACATCTATGAGACCTAATTCTCTTCTAATAGAGAAGAACACTTCCTTGGGGAGAGGTTTTGTGAAAATATCAGCAAGTTGATTCTTAGTATCAACAAACTCTAATACACAATCTCCCTTTAGGACATGATCTCTAAGAAAGTGGTGTCTAATCTCTATATGTTTAGTTCTAGAGTGTTGAACTGGGTTTTTGGATAGATTTATGGCACTAGTATTATCACACTTAATAGGTATGCGATCAAGAATTATGCCATAGTCAGATAATTGTTGCTTCATCCATAAAATCCGTGCACAACAACTACCGGCAGAGATATACTCCGTTTCAGCAGTAGATAAAGCAACACTATTTTGCTTCTTACTATGCCATGAGACAAGATCCGATCCAATGAATTGACAAGTTCCACTTGTACTTTTTCTATCAGTTTTAGATCCGGCAAAATCAGAATCAGAATATCCTATTAAGTTACATGTTGAATTCTTAGGATACCATAATCCTAAATTGATTGTTCCTAATAGATATCTCATGATTCTCTTTATTGCACTTAAATGTGATTGTTTGGGGTTGGATTGAAACCTAGCACACATACATACACTAAACATAATATCAGGTCTACTAGCAGATAAATAAAGAAGAGATCCGATCATACCTCGATATTGTTTTATGTCTATAGACTGACCAGATTCATCTTTATCTAAGTAACAACTAGTGCTCATCCGTGTAGACATGTGTTTTGCACTATCCATCCCAAATCTTTTGATCAATTCCTTGTAGTACTTGGATTGATTGATGAATATACCTTCTTGAGTTTGCTTGATTTGTAATCCCAGAAAGTACTTTAGTTCTCCCATCATTGACATTTCAAATTCACTTTGCATATCAAGGGAAAACTCCTTGCACAATGAATCATTAGTGGATCCAAAAATTAGATCATCAACTTATATTTGAACCAACAAAATATCATTATGCTTTCTCTTTATGAACAATGTGGTATCCACTTTACCTCTAGAGAATTCTTTTTCTAGAAGAAAATTGCTTAAGCGTTCATACCATGCCCTAGGGGCTTGTTTCAAACCATAAAGAGCCTTTTGTAATTTATAAACATGGTTTGGTTTATTAGGAATTTCAAAACCAGGGGGTTGTTCATCATATACTTCTTCTTGAATTAAACCATTTAGAAAGGCACTCTTAACATCCATTTGATAAAGTTTAAAATCCATTATGGATGCATATGCCAAAAGCATTCTAATGGCTTCTAATCTTGCAATAGGAGCATATATTTCTTCATAGTCTATTCCTTTTTCTTGATTATGCCCTTTTGCTACTAACCTGGCTTTATTTCTAATAATTATACCATGTTCATCTAATTTATTTCTAAAAACCCATTTTGTTCCTATGACAGGATAATTTTCAGGTTTTTCTACTAATTTCCACACATTGTTTCTTTCAAATTGGTTCAGTTCTTCTTGCATGGCAATGATCCAGTTATCATCTACTATGGCTTCTTTTATATTTTTAGGTTCAATCAAAGATACAAAAGCCATATTATTGCATAAATCTTTAAGAGAATGTCTAGTTGTTACCCCTTTTGAGATATCACCAATAATGTTGTCGAGGGGATGATCTCTTGAAGCTTTCCATTCTCTTGGAAGTTCATCATTGGATTTGACTTCTTCTGGAGGATCTTCATTGTTTCCTTTATCATTTCCTTTGGAATCTTGTTCATCAATATTCATATGTTCTAAAGAATCTGCAATATCATCTAGCATATTCTTTCTTGACAAGATAGCATTAGATTCATCAAAGGTAACATGAATGGATTCTTCGATATTCATAGTTCTTTTATTATATATCCTATATGCTTTGCTTTGTAATGAATATCCAAGAAAAATACCTTCATCAGATTTTGCATCAAATTTTCCTAGATTATCTTTTCCATTATTGAGCACAAAGCATTTGCAACCAAAAACATGTAGATGAGAAATATTAGGTTTTCTACCATTAAATAACTCATATGGGGTTTTCTTTAAAATAGGTCTTATTAAGGCCCTATTCATGATGTAACATGCAGTATTGACCGCTTCAGCCCAAAAATACTTTGGAAGAGAAGTATCATTTAATAAAGTTCTAGCAATTTCTTCCAATGACCTATTTTCCTCTCAACAACTCCATTTTGTTGAGGGGTTCTAGGTGCAGAAAAATTGTGTTCAATACCATGTTCATCACAGAATAATTCAAAATCTTTGTTTTCAAATTCACCCCCATGATCACTTCTAATGGATGCAATCTTAAGATTTTTCTTGTTTTGTATGACTTTAGCTAGTTTTCTAAATGCTTGGAATGAATCACTTTTATGTGTAATAAATAATGTCCAAGTATATCTAGAGAAATCATCAACTATAACTAGAGCATAGTAATTTCCTCCAAAACTCATGGTTCTAGATGGACCAAATAAATCCATATGCAATAATTGTAAGGGTTGAGTGGTTGAAACAACATTTTTAGGTTTGAATGAGACTCTTGTTTGTTTGCCCTTTTGACATGCATCACATAGTTTATCTTTTTCAAATTTCAATTTAGGCAAACCAACTACTAAATCTTTTGAAATTAATTTATTCAAGTGATTCATGTTTATGTGAGCAATTCTTTTATGCCATAACCATGGATCATCATGTTTGCTAAGAAAGCAATGATTGTTTTCTAGTTTTATGCTTAAGTCTATCATGTAAACATTATTGACTCTATGTCCTACATGCTTTATATTAATGTCATGCTTATGTTCTATAAGACATTTCTGAGAATCAAATGATACTAGATAGCCTTTGTCGCATAATTGACTAACACTAAGCAGGCTGTGCTTAAGGCCTTCAACAAGTAGAACATTTCCAATGGAGTTTGAAGAATTTGTACCTATTTTACCCACTCCAAGGATTCTACCTTTGTTGTTGTCACCATATGTTACATGCCCGCTTTTCTTTGGAGAGATGTGTGTAAAATTTGATGCATCTCCAGTCATATGTTTTGAGCATCCGCTATCTATGTACCACTTCTTTCTCAAAGATACCTACATAATCTAGTTTTTGACTTAGGTACCCAAACTTTATTGGGTCCTTGCATGTTAGTATAAACTGAGGATTCTTTTGGAACCCATATCATTTTAATGTTACTGTAATTTTTCTTGAAGTAGCAAGTTGATATGCCATGTCCTCTTCTTCCACAGTAAAAACAAATGATAGAATTAGAATTACATTTTTGTGTGGAAGTGGAAAAGTTTTTATGAAAATTTTGTTGTTTTTCAGATTTATACCCTAGTCCATTTTTATTAGACACAAATCTTTGTTTACTTAATATAACATCTAAATTATTTTTACTATATGAAAATTTTGCAAGTGAATTTTTCAACTCTTTAATTTCTTTTACATATTTATCACAACAACTACAAGAATCTAATATTTTCTTGTCAAAAATAGTGGAGATATTAACTTTTTCATTTGTTTTAGAAATTGAGACTTCATTTCTAAGAAGATCTAATTCTTTGTTTAATTTCGAAATTTCATTTTCTAAATTTGAAATTGTTTTCTTTGAAGATGAAACTAATTTTGCAAGTTTAATTTACTCTTTATGCAGATCAGCAAATGCATCTTGCAATTCATCAAAAGAAATAGATAAGATATTTGAAGATGTTACCTCTTCATCACTTTCGTAACTTTTAGCCATAAGGCAGAGATTTATCTCTTCATTTTCAGAATCTTCAGAAGATTCCATATCATTTTCATCCCATGTGATGTATGCTTTCTTCAGTTTCTTTTCACTATGATTTTTCTTTTCAGATTTTTCCATCTTTTTCTTGAAGATGGGACAATCAACCCTCAGATGTCCAGGTTGATTGCATTCAAAGCATTTTAGAGTAGAGGATGAATTTTCTGTCCTTCTCTTTGATTTAAAATTGGGTCGCCTTTGATTTCCTCTTACTTTAAGAAACTTGTTGAATCTTCTTACAAAAAAACTTAGATCATCATCATCATCTGGATCATTATCCTGATCACTTTCTTCTTGAATTGAGGATGATGCTTTAAGAGCAATTCCTTTCTTTTTCTTGTCATTTTCTTCATGTTGATGTAATCTCAATAGTTCCATCTCGTGTTCCTGCAACTTTCCAAATAAAGTGGCAAGGGACATATTAGACAAATCTCTTGACTCAGTAATGGCCGTTACTTTGGATTGCCATTCTCTACTTAAACATCTTAACACCTTGTTTATGAGATCCTCATTTTGAAATTCTTTGCCTAAGGCTGCTAGATGATTTACTATATGTGTAAATCTCTTTTGCATGCTTTGAATATTTTCATTTGCATTCATTCTAAACAATTCATAATCATGAGTTAGTGCATTTATCCTAGATCTTTTAACATCTGTAGTTCCTTCATGTGTTAATCGAAGAGTGTCCCACATTTCCTTAGCACTCTTACAATTTGAAACCCTAAAATATTCATCCATTCCCAGGGCAGATGTTATTATGTTTTTGGCTTTTAAGTTGTATTGTACTCGTTTTCTATCCTCTTCATACCATCTATCTCTAGGTTTTTCTATAGTTATGCTTTCACTTGATGAACTACCATCTATTGAAACTCTTTCTACTGTGGTGGGTATATAAGGCCCTATTTCTATGGCTTCCCAAATATTTAGATCTATTGCCTCAATAAAAATTTGCATTCGGGTTTTCCAGTAGTGGTAACCTTCTCCATTAAAGATTGGAGGTCTATTGATAGAATTCCCTTCTGGAAATAAGGAATTTGCTGAGGCCATCTTTTTCTTGAAGCTTCTAAACTTTATACAAGAATGAAGCTCTGATACCACTTGTTAGACAAGTGGCCTCAGATATCTTAAGAGGGGGGGGGGTTGAATTAAGATATTCCAAACTACTTCCCCAATTAAAAATCTATTTCACTTTTTATTCTAGTTATAAATTCCCTTAATAATGAACTTCTTAAATATTGATTCAAATAAAACAATTTGAATATGAATATAAAGCAATAATAAACAAAGGAGATTAAGGGAAGAGAAAGTGCAAACTCAGATTTATACTGGTTCGGCCACACCCTTGTGCCTACGTCCAGTCCCCAAGCAACCCGCTTGAGAGTTCCACTATCTTGTAAATTCCTTTTACAAGTTCTAAACACACAAGGACAATCCTTCCTTTGTGTTTAGAATTCCTTTACAACAAGAGACCCACGGTCTCTTAATCCCTTAGAGAATGAGGAGAAGAAGAAGAATGAATCTCTCTAGAAAGAGATAGATTTTACAGATTGAGCACTCAAATAATTCCTTAATGAATTGCAATTGAATTGGCCAAGGAATTTTTAAGAGGATAAAATGATTTTTGCTCTTTGAGAGGATAAACACTTGTTGTTCTGAAAAACTCTGAGCAAATTTTTGTTATAAGTCACATATATATAGACCAATGGTAGTCATAAATAAAGCCTTTGAAAAGTTGTGACTTGTCTGGTAATCGATTACAGGAATTGTGTAATCGATTACAACTTTTAAAATTTGAATTAAGACGTTTATTAACTGCTGGTAATCGATTACCAAAATTGTGTAATCGATTACACAGTCTAAAATTTCGAATTCAAATTTTAGTAGCTGTTATAAAACATATTTGGCCACTGGTAATCGATTACATCCTCTGGTAATCGATTACCAGAGAATAAATTCTTTGAAAAACATTTTTTAATTTAAATTACTTGGCCAAACCTTTGCTAATTCAATTAGGAATTCCCTTCCTAATATACAAGTGATCATCTTGATGTTGTGACTTGTAATCTTGAAGTATTGTCTTGAATTTAATCTTGAAAAGCCCATTTACATCAATTGCATCATATCATCATGATCATCATCAAAACATCAAAGGCAATTGCATCTACAGTAAAGCTGTGGTTCAGTAAATAAGTGTCTTTGGATGAAAGTTTGGTGCATGGTATGGACAAGTATGCAAACTAAACTATTCAAAAGCAAATCACGTGAGTAGTAGTGTGTGAAAACAGATAAAAAAATGTGTTGGTCTTCCTACTGGATGACTGATGTTATTAAGGATGTTCTCTGCCTAACAGCCTAACAATGTTCATGTGTTCTATGTTGTCTCCTAGACTACTAAACCCCGATGTCCCGTGCATGTTTAGCCTAATCCTAATCAAGCGTCATCCTCAGATTCCTCTTGTTGGACTAAACTTAACCAGAACCACATTAAGACATAACATAACAAAAACTAGGTTACCGTACCCCGATGTCTCGTGAAAATACGATAAGCTAGCCCTGTTGTTAGTCGATGAATAAGACTAACTTTTGTGTATAAAACCTGTGTAAATTGTATCAAACTCCTCCAATCTATGGTTATTAGGTAGTGTTGTAATTACTTTTTGTTAAAGATAGGTAATAAATACTTAGTACTCCCATTTTGTGTATTTAATAATCATTTCCTCTCAATTTCAGGTTAATTAGGCAAGTTTGTGAAGTGTTGATTTTCATCTGCTTGCTAAGCCAATCTGCTGGCTTAGTGAGCCATCAGCTGAGCGCAACACTCCTTGGTTGAGCGCAAGGAAGAATCTGAAAGAAGGATGAACTGTGCATTTGCGCTGAGCGAAAGGTCATCCCGCTAAGCGCACCGCTTTAGTCCATCCGTTGAGCGAGAAAAGCACGCGCTAAGCCGAAATCCACTAATGCGCGCTGAGCGGTCCATAGTCACGCTAAGTGTGCTAGCACAAACTAAGCCACCTATTTAAGCCTGAAATCAGATTTTGGACATGATTTTGGCCATTTTCTCAAAGAGCTTCTGCATGTGAGAGATTCTAGAGAGAGAAGGGTCTGAATCCAAAGAGTTTTGAGAGATTTTGTTATGCGAAGACCTGCAGAGAACGAAGCTTGAAGAGGAAGTCGTCCTGAGAGCTTGAGATGAGTTTGTGAGTGATTGTGAGGTTCTAGAGGTGGAGGAGACATCCTCACCGCTTGTATTTCTTCAATCCTTCATTTTTTTCTCTTCCTTTGGTTTTATGTCCTTATAAAAATATATAATGAAAGATGCAATAATTTATAATTCCTTGTGAAAGAGCAAGAGTTAAAATCTTTAACTACCATATAAAATAATGATTTAAGTCGTTGTGAGCAGGAAAAATTGGAAGTTGTTAAATAATTACTGAATTGCCAAACTAAGCTTGTATTTCTTGTTTGACTTGTAAAAATATGTTTTCTTATTTCTTTAATATGAGAATTTCTTAAATTGATATATTGCATGGATTTTCATTATATATATGTTTGATTAGATTGTCCTTGCATTGTTTGTTTGTGTGTGACTACGATGATCGCGGCGTTCACAGGAGCAAATGGCAAGAACTTGACCTTTTCTTTCTGGAGCTATGCACTTTTATCTAGGGCTCTGAGCAAGGATGAATGTTGCTTCCTGATGTGCAAACTTTTCATTATGATGGGTTACTTTTGATATGTTATGTTCCCAATGGTACTATTATGATTACCCATCCCCTTGATATTACTGTGATTTTTGACGAGATGATGCGTACTCTTGGATATACTCCCTATATGATTCCTCGAAGGACTAGTGATATTCGCGATTATAGGGGGCTGTTCCATGGACGAAAACGTGGTCGTGGCAATTTTGGTGGCCTTGTTGGCATTAGAGGGCCATCTATTCCTCTTTGTTGCCCTTAGTGGGCGATGACTCTATGTATTTTTTTTTGTTAGTAGGCCAGTGTTAGGAAGTGAATCTTTGTATTCCCTTCCCTTTTTGTTGTATTATATATGGTAGAGGATACATTGATGACTGTATCGCACACACTCCACTTACTCTTTGAGATACTTTTTACTTCCTGGCATGTATATATATGTAGATAGGCATGAGGTAGATGTCATCTCGCCTAGTACTCTAAGGATATGTTTATATGTTATATAAAATAGGTTTATGCATGTTCAATTATCTATACTTTTGTGTTGTCATTAATCACCATGACCCAAAAACATTAACTCACAATTTATTAATTAAATTAATTAAGAGTTTAATTGGAACTAAAATAAAGTAATAACTTTAGTAATGCATCGAGGTGTTACAACCATATCCCTCTTAAATGACCACATGCCTCTTGGATAAAATAACCATTAAAACCCAATCTTGGTAAAATACAATTAGCTGCAATTTTACATGCATAAGTTTCAAAGAGAAACAGTAGAGAAGTCTGATATTTCTTACTAATATATTTTATCAAATTAACAAAACCACAAGAACAAACCCCATGACAGTTGCAAACAAAAATATCCATAAAATATGATTGGGCCTTGGAAAGGCCATTTTGTACTAAACTCCACCTAAAACAGGTTGCATTTCATGATAAACATCATCATTTTCTATCTCCATATCCATATCAGTACTAACCTCATTCTCTTTTGGTACCAATTGATGAGGAACCACTTCTTCCTTTCTTCTTTGAACAAACTTCAAAGTTTCTTAATTTGGAAAATGTGATACAATATGCAGCATATTAGTTTGAATATTATTTCCACCAAAACCCATCTTTTGCCGATTGTGTAACATCCCAATTTTTCGTAAATAAATTTAAAAAGCTTTTTAGTAAAAAAATAATAAATAAATATATATAGAGCAAATAATAGGCTGAGTACCCTAGGTACAAATAGCTATATTAAGTCAGATGCCTCCTTTTCCCCTCATTTTCGTTTTTCTCTTTTCTCCACTCAAAACTCTTTCTTTTTCCCGCAGCTCACCAAACCTGTCTCAGAAAAACAACAATCTCGGAATTGTTCACCGTTGGATCATCATGAAATTTTAGCACCACGTTAGAAACCCAATTTCGAGCATTCTCACCGTTGGTAATTTTGATATCATGTTTGAGCTGAGAGAAATACCTTTCGCATCGTAGCCTTTTTCTTTCACGTAGAAACCCAGAACGGTCTCCGTAAAACTACGATCCCGGTTTCATTAACCGTTGGATTTTCATGAAATTTGGATATGCGGTTCGTGGTTCCGTTCTGCACACCTTCACCGTTGTGATTTGCGAGATAATAGTCATGTAGAGAGAAAAAGGAATCGCTCCAAGACAATATAAGCGGAGGCTTCAATCCCTTCTCTGTCTCTCTCTGACGTTTGGGAACTCTATCGGAGCAATTAGAGAAAAAAAAATTGGAGGAATCTCAGGGAACCGCTAGAGATGCTGCTATCGCTAGCTGAAGACACGTGAGCCCGCTTAGAGGTAAAGGATGGGTTATTTACAATTGGAGATTAGTGAGAACATGTGTGGGGATCCTTAGAGATATCAATTGGAATGGGTTTCGGGGTGTTTTTGCAATTTTCATTTTATCCTTTTAATTATTACAGTGAATTATATATGTTTGATGAATTAGTTGATGTCCCAATGAGAAATTGCTATGAAATTGATGTGCTATTGTGTTGAGTGTGAACCCCTTAAAAAAATTAAGCTCTTTTTATTAACATAAATTATATTTTAAATAATATTATTCAATGACTTATTTTATACAAATTATTATCTTGTTCTAATTTTTCTACGAGGATGATCAACATTTTATGCGTATATAATTATTGTAATACTAGAATAATATAAATTAAAGGAAATTGTAAGGTTAATGCCTAGTGGTAATTTCTTTTGATGTAATATTAAATTAATTGTTATAGAAATTCTTTGATTAAAAATAATGTAGTTTAATTTACTATATACATATACATATATATGTTTTGTATCATGCAAATATTATTATTGTGTGATGTGTATATGAGTTATAAGGTGTAATAAGTTATTATAATGGTATTATAATATTATTGTGAAGATTGAGTAGTATAAAATTGAATGTGTCAATTTGCGAGACACATGTAAAAATGAGATGGTTGATGTGACATCATGAGATGTGAAATTGTGAATGAGTTTTGGTTGTGAATAAGTGTGTGATTAACTCTTGATGTGACATTATTTGAGTTGTAAGCTGTGAATTGTACAATAACCCGACCAGTGTTATCTTGAGAAAAGTGTAAATGTGCAGTGTTAAAGAGAAAGTGTAAGTTTCTTATTTAGGAACCAGTGTTAAATTATAGCGCAATATGTTGTACGTGTTTAAAACACGAGTGTGAGGTCGTGGGTATTGTATAATTCATGAGCAGTGTCTGTGTGCTAAAATGATTTTAGGGGTTGGACCTGAATCAGGGGGGAGAGGCCCTGACGGACTCTTCGGAGTGTAGGCCTTGGGGGTCACCGGGTTTGAGTGCTCCTTTATGCCTATGCTGATCGCATATGGTTGGAGCATTCTCGCAAAACATCGTGACCCTGACTGGTCTCCCTATGATCTTACTTAGTGAGAGTGACCTGACAAACCCATTGTATGGTGTGTCATGTTATGTACTCCTAAGCGCCCCAGGGTGTTTTTTCACTGACATGGTACCACATTGCATATAGGCTTGAGTCTTAGCATAACTGTCTCATGCGCTTGCTAATTGTTTATTATGAAATTGAGATGTTTTTATGTCTTGATCAGAGCGTGTGATTTTTGTGTAATGTGATTGATGATTGAAAAGTGTGATTGATGGATGAAAAGTGAACTTTGAATGACAAAGTGGTGGAATTACGTGAATTACGTGTAAGTAAGTTTTATTTGGTTTATATGATATGTATATCTAGTTGTCTTGTTTATCTATTAGTTAGGAATGTGATAACTGACTCCCCGTGTGTTGTTTGTGTTTGGATCCTGTGATGATCTTGAACTTTGTGTTCGGGGGAGCAGATGACTAGGTGAATTGTTTTAAGGAACATTATGCTGAAGGATGTCGAGACACAACGCTCTGATAGGATGTGACAGTGAGACATAATTTTTTATATTAATTGCATGATGTTAGTCTATTTTATTTTATTTCACTAATTTAACAAAATATCTATGTAAATTTTGATAGCCTTATATTGAGCTGAATATGTTTTAATAAGTTTTTTTGTGCATTTGGACTTGCGACTATCTTGTTAGATACCATAACCTTCTTTTTGTATTTGTTTGGGCCTTGGAGCCACTACTAGCCTAACTCTTAGAGATTGCCTCATAATTGGCAAAAGGATTTTTATTTGTTGGCCTAGATAGCACATTATTCATGTTGCCACTTGATTCTTCTTCACCCACAAAATTCAACACACTGAATTTAGACCCACCTTCACTAACATTATGCTAATTTTGAGGAGTCGTAATCTTCTCACCTATATCATGCATAATTTTAATTTTATTTAGTCCACCTTTCTCCATATTTCTATGTGCATTTTTTTAGTAAATAGTCAGGGGCCATAAATGCTAGAAACCAGGTTGTTCTTTCCATCATTAGAAAGAGAAACTGGCGTTGTGATGTTATTTTGATTGCCCCCATCATTATTTGCATTCATTGTGGCCTCTTATTGCACCACTCCCTCTACCATCTTTTCATTCTCTGGTGCGATAGATTCTTCATTGACACCATTGGGCACAACATTTTCTACTTCCTTGGTATTCTGAACACACATTGGCTCTTTTGTGACCATAGCAACCACATTTGAAGTAGATAGCATGAAGACCTTCATACTAAATGCTCAGTAAATATCCTCTCGCTATAACCTTTGGCTACAAGGGTTGGTCCAAATCCAGTTCAACACAAATTCTAGCAAACTTCCCTCTTGATTGGACCGTTGTGACACTATCAACCTTCAACATCTCCCCTAACATAGATCCTAATCGCTAAAGGAATTGATCATTGAACAATTCAATTGGGAGTTTAGGATTATGTATCCATATTGCCAACTTCCTCCCCATATTGGTATTAGCATGGAAGAAGGGTCTCCATCTCCATACCATTATGTAATGGTCAGTGATCATCCATGGTCCATCAAGAAAAGCATGATTGTAATTTTCCTCTAATGTAAACAAAACCTGATAATAATCATGAGGGACATCAATGATTTTAATAGAACCCTCACTACTAGAATAAAGACTTTCAACGTCGGTTCCAAAACAAATTCGACAACGGTTCCAAAACTATCTTTGAAGCCACTGTCGTGGAAAGTGAACACTTTCCACGATGGTTATCCAACTATTTTAGTTTACAAGATTTTTAAGACGATTTTGTCTAAAACCCGTCTTAGTATGTCTTTTTTTAAAAATATATCAAAAAAATTAAGGATTTTAAGACGGTTTTTCCAAAAACCATCTTAGAATGTAGACTATCTAAGACGATTTTTCAAAGAACTGTCTTAAAATGTCTTTTAAAAAAAATTAAAAATTGCTAGAAATTGACTATAGCTACCCAAGCATATTTGCACGTACATTTATGCTTATTTCTTTATTTAAATAAATATAATTCTACTGATAATGAATAATAATAAACAGCTAGCTTGAAAAGGTCCATGACAAAAAGTCTCCATAATAATAATAAACTATGCTACCATAGTCAATCCCTAGTGAATCTAATTAGTAATATACAAAGTTTTAAAATTAGCTTCCATAGATTTATAGATATGATAGAACAATTCTCTAGTCAAATAACTAATTGTTTTATACTATAATTAATAAAAATCAATTAGTTACAGCAAAGTGACAATGACAGTTGCTGTGCTAAAATTTTCAAATAAGCATCAAATAGAGGAAGTCATACTTGCAAGTTGCTCTCCGATGATTGATCATCCGATCAAAAAATGATGGATCTTCCATTTGACAGAGTAGTGCAACAGGTTAAACTATCTAGTCCCTGCAACATAAACAAACGTTATATCTAAGTGTTGGTTACATTAATACTATCGACCTTTTTATCCACAAATAATTACTAACCAACAAATTGGTCAAAATGTCATACTTCACTCTGTATCACTAGCTTAGGGAACTAATTCCTTAAGTTGATTACATTAAGCACACGATATTTCTAACAGTGCACACTATCGACCTCACCAAAACCACATCTTATACAAAAAGATTCAACTGGAGCATTTTATCAAAGAGCTAGCAAGCACATCATAATGGCATCCCATCTTCCTTATCAAAAGGTACTAACTAGTCAAAGTTGCTAAAGAATATTATAATTGCATCTTCTTTTCTAAAATATCTACCATTTACAGTGCATAATCCCATTCACATGCATATTAATAAAATGTTCTACCAAATTCAAAATTAATAAACTACTTAGCTTGTGTGTGCTTAGAATCATAATTAGCACGCATAGCTCGGAAGGGAATAACCACAAAAAGTGAGAAACCAAAATCAAAGAAAAACCAAAATCACAAGGCATTGCAAAATGATCAAACTAAATACTAGCAAGGAAGCATTGTAGAATGCAACAAATGCATCTGTCAACGGAACAGGGTCCTATTCAAAAGAGGGTTTGAAGTTACAGGAAAAGTAAACTTAAGGAATTAGACAAGATACTTCAAAACCAATGAATTATATTACTAAGTGGTAATTACCATATGATGGGATTAGACATTGCAAAGATAGTAGGTTTTGTTGAAACAGATTCTCTCATTGCCTTAAGCACCTAAGTTGAATCTCAACCATTAAAATGAAGAAATCCAATTACAATAAAATCAAGGATGTAGAACCCAATGATGTCAAAACGAGACTTTTTCGAACATGTTTATTTCATTTAATGGAATATACTTCGTTGAGGAATAAAACATAATAAGAGTATATGTATTGTAATATGAAAGGTAATTACCTCTGCGTTGAAAACACCACCAACTCCTGACAATCCAAGGAGCACATGTGGCTTAACCTTCTTAACCTAAAGATCATTAGAATCAACAATTGAAACATGGATATCAATGAGTATGCATAATATTTATCTTTTAATATTAGCATCATTTAAGTATCTTCTTATAGAAAAATAATGGTTTATATACAATAACAAAAATGTAAAATAATAACATGAAAGTCAATGGAGTTTTTCTTGAACAAATCCTGTGGCATTTACTACTTCAATTATACTAGCACCCTTTGAAAGCCTTTCAAGATCTCTTGGATTTTTGGCAAATGTAACTGCAGCTGGATCTAGATTGCTCCTTTCTGTCGTGACAAGACCCTGCATTCAGGAATCACATCATTATTAGCAGACGTTGTATATCATAACAAAATTGACTATCGGTAGTTGTTCCACTGCCCCCTGACATCTACTCTAAAACTTAAAATAAATTTAAATAGAACCTTAACAAAGATTCAGCACGATTGTTTACATGAGTATCATGTGGACAAGAAAAATGAAAAATACATATATAGTATAATATTATTTGTGGCTTATTTTAAGTTTTAGAGTAGATTCTTATTTTGCTCTATCACTTGTAGATACCAGACCTGTCCAACACCAACTACACCCTCCCCTGTGACAAAGCTCAGAGACCGGGGCAGTTGATCAAACAATGGCAGATGGAATCATACAACTGTAATGGAACATTCCAAACATAATAGTTCCAAATATTAGAGAATTCCATAATCACAAAGGGTGGTTTAATCTTAATGTTGTACTCTTTTTTCTTTCTTATTAGCACCACTCCAGTGTATCATAAAATGTAATTGACCATCATAATGCCACAACTGGCCAGTCTTATAAATGAACGAGGGACATTTGTCAAAGGATGCAGCTACTATGACTTATGTTATACCAGTATCTAGGAAAAGCGTGACCAAAAATTAAGTTAAAATATCACACATCTGTGGACAAGCTATATATATTAGTAATCAATAATAATATTATTTAAAAATCAGGGAAGCTTGTCAGACCTTTAATCCCTTGCTACCGTTTTTTACGTCAACTGTGAAGGGACTTTATTGATGACTAGGCAAGCAAGAACATCTAATTTCCAAGCTGCTAATCTACACAAAGTAATGTGATAATTTCAGATATTGATATTCTTTAATACCAGAAAAAGTCCATAAAATTGTATCCCAACTTAAAAATTAGAGAATAAGATTTTGTTTGTTAAAAATTGGGAGAAGGAAACATATTTTAAAAGAACATGGATGCATCCTGCATATAACCAAGGACATACATCAAACACATAAGACAACTATTCAAATTCTATACCCTTGTTTTTGCAACAGCCTTAAAGACTCCAATCTCATGCTTCTAATTCTCTAGTATCTTCAAACTAATAATATGTCAATCAAGCTTCTTCAATTCATCATTTAGTGAAAAGAACTTTGGCAGCTCTATAAATTGCCCTACCATAGTTGGCATAGCTTTGAGACATCAAACAAAGCAATTACAAGGAACAAAAAAAAAGCACCTAATACACATACCTTTATATTAGAGGGGCATAACTAAAAGGCCTACCGAGCACCTATGAGAGCATGTATAATTTCCTAGCAACAAATTCACATGGGATCATTATGCAAAAAGAATTGAGTTCTCAGAGTCATTGAAGGCTTTGTGGTTAATTGCCCCGGTGAAGCAATTAATGGCATCAAAGTAAATCAACAACATGATAAATCAAATTTCACTAATTTAAACAAAGTAGTTTTTAACATAATCTGATTTTAAAAACTCAACAATAAAACCCAAACAGAAACTACTTTTTCAAGCGGAAGCAATTTCCAAAATGACCCAATTGTTTGAAGTCAACATCTTACACGGCATAGGCCCGACGGCCTTGGCGAGCTCAACCAACACCGCTAACCTCCTGTGAGAGATCCTCTTGTCCCAAAATGTTGGTCTATAAATTAAGATAGGCATATTTTTAACAAGACAAATTACATTGCAAAGGAACATATAAAATTGGCTACTTAGTAACAAATTATAAAATCTTCATGAATATCAAAGTCAATAAAAAGTTTAAAGAATGCTGCAAGGCTAAGGCAGAGCAATATTGAGACAGGTGGCTCCTCCAAAGCTTCAAAATCTCAGGTAAAAGTAGATAATTTATGAATAATTCTAAATCCCCCAAAACCAGCTTTCCACTAAATTCCTACTTATCATAAGAAGTAGAAGATAGTTAAACATTTTAGGTTTCTCAAATATTAAATTAAATGCATTTTTTTTAATATTTTGTTCCAAGTATAAGGAGGATTAATATGATATTGTTTTAGATCATTTATACACCCCCTAGTAAAGAAAATTTAAGTACCTTCATTTCTATTTTCTTTTTTCTATTTTCATTAGCATTGTACGTATGATTGGAGGGAAAATGTAATGGTCAAATGTGGAAGAGGGAGTGTAGTTTAAAAATAAGAAAAAAAATGTTTTCACATAAAATTACATAGAGAAAAAGTTATGATATAGCACGATAAAAATCTATTTAAGTTGCTCCTTGGTGATATCCCACATTATTTTTACAACAGAACAAGTAAAATATAATTATATTTTAAACTGTTTACAGCCCCCTTCTAACTTCTTATAGCAAGCACAATCTCACAGTGAAAAGTTAGAATTCATGTTCAAACAACTTAAAATGGCACCATGTAATAAATAACAAAGCAACTTTCACTTTCTACAATGAATATGCGGGGAACAAAAAATACCAAGTTGTTGAGTATTAATTACCAAAGAGAATTTCACTTTAAGAAAACCCAAAAGATAAATTGAAAACCAAAACATAATATTTGATCATCATGAGTGTCCAAGCATATATATAAGCGGAAGAATCATATCAAATAGGTGCAAAGATTACATAGTTTCACTACTAAAAAATAGGGTTTCAACATTAGTTATTAAGGACTTTTCATATTGGTTATTAACTGATATTGAAAGTACCCACGTTGAAAGTAATACAGTTAACATCGGTTGTTAATATAAAATTACAACATCGGTTATTTAAATGACTGATCTTATATAATAAGAATTATAAAAAAAAGTTATATATCTTCATATCAACATCGGTTTTTACCAAAACCGATGTTAATACATCGATTTTTAGTAAAAATCAATGCTGTATGTCTATATTAACATCGGTTTTGGTAAAAACTGATGTTGTTGGTAATAAAACAACATCGGTTATTAATAAAAATTGATGTTGTTTTTTTATAACATACATCAGTTTTTTGTAAGAATCGATGTTGTTTTATTAACAGCAACATCGGTTCTTGGAAAAATTGATGTCATTGATGAAGTTTGATATCAGTTTCTTAAAGAACCAATTTAATTTAACATACAACATCGGCTTTTTGTTAAAACCAATGTTAGTTTTTAGGATTTTTTTAATATGCTGTCTATTTTTTTAATAACCCCAAAATTAACCTTCAAATTTTAAAAGTAGAACCACAACATATAATTTTCATTCTGTTTTGAAACAGTTTTTACCATAAATTCCATCATAAATTTATTATTTACTATGAATTAAAAGAATATTTAATGTTAAGAAGACATGAATTGTAAAAAATGTAAAGTAACTAAACTAGAATTCCAAAATTGCCTAAACACTAATTGTTTTATTTTTAACTTTCAAATAATAGGTTGCCCATTGGATGCGAAGCGCCTTCAATCTCTCTGGTTCCAATGATCTAGCATCATTGAAATACTGCATGATATAATAAAACATAAGTTAATAATATAATACCAATCATAACAGAATGAAATATGTTTGAATTAAACAATTACCATTTCCCAATTATTCTTGAAACTTCCTAAGATTATAGTTGACATCCACTGCATCACGTAATACCCATACTCAGTGCTTCCTTTTTTTCTATTACTCTAAATACATTATGAAATTTAGATATTGAACGTTAAGTACAAATTAGTCTACACAATATTAAAATATAACTAGAAGCATTGTTTAAATGACTTACTTTAACAACAATCCACCTAGCAGTAGCCTTGGATTTACTGTATGGATCAAGTCCTTTCAAAGCACTATTGAATACAAACATGGATGCGTATTGTATAATTAAAATATTGATGTTCCCGACTAATGCTAATGCAAATGTATTGAAAAATAGAACTGACCTGTTAATTATTCCTTTGAGGTAGTTATCTAGCCTATTATGCAACGAACAAAACCATATGACAACATTTTCCTTAGACAAAATGATGACCATTTGCCAATGTGCACTGCATTGGAGACCAATATAGGTTATTATACTATTATACATTATTTAAATTCGTTTGTTCAATTTAACTTACCCATTCAAGTAGGCTGCTAGGTACACATCCCTCTTTGATTTTTGCATCCAATTCTTAATATAATTTTTTGGTTCAAATTGTGATTGCCCAGATCTCTGTATGGACTGTGGCTCGAGGAATCCATGCACATCGGAATTCCCCGCTCGCATATTTGTCTCAGTCATATGCCTATTGTTGTTAAAATAAAGTAAATTATGTATGAATTTAAAACAATAAGTTAGGTAATAAATAATAATGTAATCTGACTTACAGAATCCACAACTGTATAACAAAGATGTTGAAACATTAGTCACCGTGTGCTATTTCAGACAGATCGTCATGCTTTATGTACAAAGGGGAAGTTGTCATTAAACACCCCAAACACGGTAGCATCCCACATAACCTACAACAGCTTAAGAAAAAACTATGGGATGGTCAATGTCATCAGATATAGAGGATCATTGACATCATGATCCAGCCTATCTGCAGGTTTCGCCGGTCCCATAGCTCCCTGTTTATCCAACACATGTAATTAACATAATTTAATTACAGTGAACAATTTAATAGAAAAAAGCATTTAATGATAGTTGTAACATCCTGGAAATTTCTATCCGGAATTTTTGGAAACGATGTATTTTGAATGATTATATATAAGTATTATTCAGTTTATATGCCTATATGTTCTTGGTAGAAGTAGGAATAGCGGGGGGCAAGATATGCGGGTTAGGCTAATTAAGGGAGAGAAATCCATAACTGGGAGGTTATGGGTTAATTCCTAATTAATTAGTTAAAAATCATCGTTTTGCGTACGACTTAAAATTTAACGAAACCAACCTCTAAACCACGCTCGGGGTTTCATTCTGAGCGTTTTGATATATATATTGCTTGCTTTCGAAAACTGGCCCCGGCGGACGCAGAGAAACGCGAGAAACTGGAACCAGAGAAACGACACGCAAACCGAGGCAGGATTTTAGCGTTTCAAAGGTCAGATTTTTCTCACTTTTGTGACTGAGTATGGGTCACAGTCAAAAAGAGAAAGTGGGCCCTTTTTGCTCCAATCAAATAGGGACATGTGGCAAAGCTTGAATAATAATAAAAAAAAAAAAAAAAGAGGAAAACCTTTTATTTAAAACCAAAAAGCTTTTCTCTCTCTTCACTCAGCCCTCACTTTTTTTTCAGACAGCTTTCTCTCTCCCTCACGTTGCCTTTCTTCCTCCCTCATTCTCCATTAAAGCTCCATACAAAGCTTCAACCTTTAGTGCCCGTTTCTGCCCCAAATCGTGAAAGGAGAGCATTTTCGGGATCGTGAAGTGCGTGGCTACGAGTGGGACTTCGAAAATCCAGGTTTGGGTGGACTTCTTTCCCTCTTGATTTTCGTGGGTAAGGGGTTTTGGGAGATATGAGGGGTAGTTTTGTTAGTTTTCTGCTGTGTGATGATTATTTGTGAAGACATTGGTTGAAAGCTTGTCGAAATTGCCATGTTTGGGTGAGTTAGACATACCCATTCTGTTTTAGGGTTTTTGTGATGATGTTTGTGATGTTTATATGCTGAAATTGCTGATGGAAATCTGTTAGAGATGAAGGGTAGAACTAACCCAAGGTTAGAAAGTGAGAATGTGATGTTATGAGTGGAAAAAGAGTGAGACTTTGAGAGTTGGAAGGCTAAGTCTGAATTCTGTGGTAAATGGAGGTTATAGTGAGTTAATACTAGCTTGAAATGTCATTTAGAACATGTGAGAAAGGTTAGGCTGAGCTAGAGAGAAAAACAAATGACCAAAGTGAACAAAGAGCCATTGCTAGGGCAAATTTGGGTGTTGAAGAGTCAAATTTTGATTCGGTGAGATTTTAGGTGTAAATCCAGTTTGAACAAGTCTAAATGGATGTTATGGACTGGTGTGAGGTGAGAGTTTGCCTCAAATTTACCTCATTCTAAATTTCACTTTTCAAACCTAGAAAACCCATTGAATTGAGGGGTTTTGGACACCTAGATTTTGTGTTGCTGTGGATTGAAGCTTGACCTTGGTTTAGACATGATTGATACATGATTTGGGACTTGTAGGATTTGATTTGGGCAAGATTGGATGAAGGGAAGTGTGGTTTTCGAAATCTGCATTTTGTGCAGATTTTTGCTGTGAAATTGTGCAGTAGGATTTTGCACAAGTGCAGAAAAATACTAGGCATTTGCTGGTTGTGGAAAGAGCAGTGCAGAATGAGTTCTGGATGTTCGCTAGTAGATCCCAACGGTCAAAATGTAGGCTTATGTACTAGAGACTTCCAGTAAAAATTTGGAGTCGATCCAACGGTTAAAGAATTGGATCGAAGGAATTGTTACTGGGGTCTTTAAGTGAGAAAAGCTGTGATTTTGGTTGATGTGTTGAGCAGAGTTTTCTGCCTTTGCTCTGTTTTGCTTGGCTGTGATAGCTTGTGCTGTTTGAATGTTGTTTTGCTTGGATGTTGTGGAAGCTTGAGAGGATTGATGGGGACCCGGTGTTGAGAGAAACGAGGATATGGGCTACGTGGGAGTACGTGAGCTCAGATGGAGGTGGGCAACAGGGGATGGTGGGTTTATGCGCGCTTTGTGGATGTGAAAAACTTGTTGTGCACCATCGCCCGACCGCCACCTAGTACCACATGTGATGGGTACCCCATAATCCTACAAGCTTGAGATGAGGAAGTGTTGAAGGGTGAAGCTTCCTGCTTTTATTGTTGACCACAGAGTGGTACCTGGAGATATGTCGCGGGGGTCAGGAGACCTTGGGGACGTCAGGTGGGGTGCTATTGCCCAAAACCAAGCTTGACCAATCCCGACCCAACCCGGGCATAGTCGGTCAGTGAGAACCTGTGATGTACCTAAGCAGGCGAGCTCCTGGCAGTCAACAGATAAAAGGAAAACAAGACCACAAAGCAAGGAGGCTTGTGGTGGCTGGCCAGCTGTGAATTTTGTGTAATATGTGAGATATGGCCTCTGGTAATCGATTACCAAGGGTGGGTAATCGATTACAAGGCTTAAAAATGAAGACAGGGGGCTAAGATGGTCTCTGGTAATCGATTACCAGGGGATGTAATCGATTACCAGGCTTGAAAACGAGGTCAGGAAGCCTCTGGTAATCGATTACCAAGGGGTGTAATCGATTACCAGGCTTAAAAAGGGAACTGGGGTTGATGGAAGCCTCTGGTAATCGATTACCAGCCTGTGTAATCGATTACACAGAGGAATGGGTCACTGGTAATCGATTACCAGGCATGTGTAATCGATTACACAGTGTATTATTGCATATTTCATGTCCTGAGGCTGTGTAATTCAAGTTTAGCCTCTGGTAATCGATTACCAAGGTTGTGTAATCGATTACCAGAGATGAAAAGCCTCAAGATACTCCTTTTAACGTCATGTAGTGGTTATGAGATGCATTGTGTGCAGCGCAGTTAGATTCTTGTGAAAGAGTCTACCCCTTTCTTTTCTTTCTTGTAGATCGCGATGGCGGCGCAGCTAATCCGTGATCGAGTAGGGATGGAGTGCCTAGAGGGAGTTTGGGAGACCCTCGAAGGCAACACGAGGTGCCGATTTCGGGGCACCATTCGATTCACGGCCACTTCTTTGGTGCATCCAGATGAACCTGCACGGACGCTTCAGCGCACGGTGGAGTGGATACTACCCACGCCTACACCATATCGCCTAGTGGAGCCTGTTCAAGTGATCGAGGTAACGTCATCTGAGGAAGACCCTGAGGAGGACCTGGAGGAGCTACCTCCTGAGCCTGCTGTGGATGCCCTTGACTTTCTGGAGGGTGATGAGGATCCACTTCTCGAGGTGGATTCTCCCGAGGAAGTCATGTCGGCATCTGAGGCAGACTCTACGGAGGATAGTGGCCCGAGGGAGATGGCGATCAGCGGAGGCTCTTCATCCTAGTGGACAGCTTTTTGGATTAGTTTTGTATACTTTTTGAGGGTGGGGGTATCTAGGACTGACTGTTAGGTTTACTCTTTTGTTTTTATGTGGGTAGACCTGATGTATAGGAATTTGATGATTGTATACATGTGGCTGAAGCCACCACTATGGACACCTTTGCTCTGGATGACACTATATATTTTGTAAAACTCCCATATTTTGGATAGCTTTAAATGATGAATGCATTTATGATCGACCTTGTTCTTTGAAAAGAAAGCGTTAGTAACTTTATTTGTAAAAGAGTTTATCGACCGTATTTTATTCTTTTATTTTCACGTGACGACCTAAAGTAATGGCTGGTACATTCTTTCTTTTGAAAAAGCAAAATAGTTTAGAGATTATGAGCAGTGAGAAAGAAATGACTCCGAACAGAGTTGTGAACTGGCCATTCAGGACTCTGTAGTGAGGATTTTCCTTCGAAAACTTGATTTAGTGAAAAGAGAAAGAAATGAAAAGGAAAAGAAAAAAAAATTACCATGGTTTTTGTTAATTAAATCATTACTATTAAACCAGTCATTATTTTGGGGACGCCACAATAGTGAATTACCTGTTCTGATAAACGCTTCACAAGATGCGTCGGCCAAGCAACGAAGGTGTTATGTGCATGCCCCACTAACTGA
Source organism: Glycine soja (assembly GCF_004193775.1). NCBI lineage: Eukaryota > Viridiplantae > Streptophyta > Magnoliopsida > Fabales > Fabaceae > Glycine > Glycine soja. The sequence continues at coordinate 23,426,295 of NC_041006.1, forward strand.
ACCTCTTCAGTGGGTACAGGAATGGGAGCATCTGCATCTCTAACTTTCTCAACGCCAACCTCATAAAGTTTTCCTAGGGCAACTAGGCGGGGAGGATTTTCTTCAATGCACAACCTGTATTTCTCTGAGTCACCCGTGTCTGGATCGTTCCCTAAGGGATCGATACAACTTTCCTTTGTGCTGACATGTGTAGCTGAAGGACCAACCTCAGACTTAGGAGGCAGTGCGAGGCCCTGTGATTGCATCTGCGATTGAAACTAGGACTACATCTGGCTTTAGGATAACATTAGTTGTCGAGTCACTTTTTCTGTGATCGACTCCTCCAGCTAGTCCTTGATTTTTTGTGTCAACTGCTCCAGGTCTTCGGGAGCCATGGATGAAGAAGTGTTGGAAGTCCTAGGAGTCGATCCAAAGTATTGCTTGATCATGACATCGGTTCCAGCAGCACACACACGATCAGGGTGTTCTGGTCGCCCAATGGCAGCAGTCAGTACATCCTGACGTCCATGGGCGACAAAGGAACCTTGTGAGGCCTGCTCCTCCAATGAATCCTATAAAGAACACATTTATTGGTTTACTCAATCACACAATAAATATAAATAATTTCAATAACAATTGAAAGTGATTTATAATCTTTTCAGCAATTTCCTTTGCGGCCTCAGACGTCATTTGCCCAGTTTTGTTGGTACGGGCCATCTTTCACTTCACGTGTTGTCTGATGGGAGATGGAGGATCAATCACAATTTCAGTGCTTCCAGATTAAGCAGCTTCCTCCACTTGTTTCTTTTTCTTCTCCTCCATCAACTTGTTTTCTAGATATCCATAACCCCCACGAGACAACACGTAAGGGGCAGTGTTTTGTTTCTAGATGGTCTGTGTCTTTTTCCGCACATCCTATAAAAATTAAACATTATTGAAAGTTATTATTACAATGTACAATAGTAAGTGAATTTAAAGTTTTAAACAGTGAAAATCAAAAACTTACCTCCCACGACGGGTCTCTGCAGGTCTGATAAAATTGGGCCCACTTCTTCTTGCTAATGTCTTACTTTTCACATACAGTGTCATCGACACTTTCCTTGTCGATTGCAAGTGCCCATTTTGACGTCAAATCAGACTTATATTGTCTCCATCGCTCCCCCATAGTCTGAAGTATTTTCTTTTTTGTCCTCAAATTAGATGCTTCAGGGATATCAAATTCAGCTTAACAAACGAAAAATTACATTTTATTGTTACTAAATTACAATTTGATTGTTAATCAACAAAATGCAACATTTAACTAAAATACCTGAATATCCTCCCATCAAGTCCTTCTGAGCAGCATGGACTTGTTTCCAATTCTCGTATGTCACCTCCACCTTATCACGAGCGACGATCCCCAAATATGTTCTTAACTTTTTTCTGTGGAGACTGTCGGCTTTCCCGATCGCAGGATCCACATGGACCAGGGGTCTCTCTACCCCAACTGGTCTAGTCGCCAATGATCTTAAGCGTGTGGCTTTTGTTGTTCGCTTCAAGGTAGACGTCGAATGTGATGCTGCACTAGGAGGAGGAGGAGGAGGAGAGCTGGGTGGTGTATCCATTTTCCTGTAAAGAAAAAAAACATTAGTTAATTAACATTATCACAAAACTGAATAACTTATGTAAATGAATGGACTGAAATGAAGTACATAATAAGAAAATTACATTAAACGATGTTAATTAATTCTCATTCATCATGATCATTACGATTAGCATGAACGTCGTTAGCTTCTTCTTCTCCGATGACGTTAGGCGACATTTGTGTGGACAAAGGACTAACATAAGTATCAATGTATGAATCATCATCTTCAACATTAACACTAATTGTTTTCCTGTGTAGAACCATTGACCACCTTTCATCACAAGGGTCCTGAACATATAATACATGTTTAGCTTGTTCTGTCATGATGAAAGGGTCATTCTGGTAAGCGAGTTTCTTTAGATCTACCAACATAATCCTACATCATCGGTCCACACATCAGTATTGTTGACAACCCACTTACATTTGCAAACACAAACAATAAATTTGACAGAGTTAAGCTCCCAAATTTCTTCAATGAAACCAAAGTAAGGGATGAAAGCTACACAGGGATTGTCATCATGTACACTAGCGAAGTGTTCAGATTCAACCCTTAGAGTTACCCCACTATTTTGCATTGTACTTTTCTTGTCTTGTACTTTTGTGTAAAAGGAATACTTCTTTATATCATATCCTTGCCAAGTTATAACATTTCTTTTAGGCCCATTTGCTAGCTTTCTTAACAGTTTAAAAGCATTATCATCAGTATAGATTGTATCTTTAAACCAATCTAGGAAAGTCTTGTTATGCTCTTTCAAGATCCTGTTCTTTGACATTTTTGTATTACTTTCTTTCACTAAACCTTCATGGAAAAGTATGTATGGAAAAACTTCATTACTATTATTCAACACATACAATTGAGTTTGTTGCAAATCTTTTACACTTGGAGTGATAACATGCAGTCCTCTTGAACCTTTACCTCTCACTCTTTCATCATGTCAAGACTCGGGAAGGCCAATAGGTTTAGCTTTTTCAATGTACTATGAACAAAATTCAATGGCTTCTTTTGCAATGTACCTTTCCACAATAGATGCTTCTGGATGGTGTAAATTCTTGGTATACCCTTATAAGATCTTCATGTATCTCTCAACTAGGTACATCCACCGCAAATAAACAGGACCACGACATTTGATTTCTCTGACCAGATGAACAATTAAGTGAACCATGATGTCAAAGAAAGCAAGAGGAAAATACATCTCCAATTGACACGATATAATAGCAGCCTCATTTTCCAGCTCATCTAACTTGACAGAATCAAGGACTTTGCTACATATGGCATTAAAGAAAAAGCACAACCAAGTTATGGAAAGCCTGACTTTGTTAGGCAAAATGTCTCATATGGCCATGGCTAATAATTATTGCATGAAGACGTGGCAATCGTAAGAGTTTAAGCCTACCAACATAAGATCCTTCAACTGCACAAGGCTCTTAATATTTGAAGAGTATCCTTGTGGGACTTTGACACGGCGCTGACACTAACAAAAACTCATCTTCTCTTTTCTGGACAAAGTATGACAAGCTGGAGGCAAGTATATTTTTTTACCATTAGACCTTGGATGTAATTGTGCTCGTATACCCATGTCAACTAGATCTTGACGAGTATTCAAACCATCTTTCATCTTGCTGTGAATGTTAAGGAGCGTCCCAATGACACTATCACATACATTTTTCTCTACATGCATAACATCAATACAATGTCTAACATCTAGATCACACCAGTACGGAAGATCAAACAAAATCGACCTTTTCTTCCATATTGAAGTCTTACTTTTTTCCTTCTTTTGAGTCTTTCCAAATATAGTATTTAGGTGTTGAACCTACTGAAAGACCTGGTCACCAGCTAACGATATCGGCACACTTTCATGCTCTTGACTTCCATTAAATTCCTTTTTTAATCGTCGGTAAGGATGATGAGGTTTCAGAAACCATCGATGCCTAATGTATATTGTTTTTCTACCATGTTTCAATTGTATGTAGCTTGTGTCTTCTTCGTCGATGGGGCATGTACGATGGCCTTTAACACTATACTCGCTCAAATTCCCATATGCTGGAAAGTCATTAATGGTACAAAATAGCGTTGCACGCAAATGAAAAGTCTCATTTCGAAACCCATCAAACACTAAAACTCTCATCCCACAACTTTGTCAACTCTTCAATCAAGGGACTAAGATAAATATCGATGTCATTTCCAGGCTGTCTTGGGCCCGATATTATCATAGACAACATCAAGTATTTTCTCTTCATGCACAACCAAGGAGGAAAATTGTAAACTACTAGCAAAACTGACCACGAACTGTGTTGAGTGGTTAAACTGCCATATGGTATCATTCCATCAGTGGCTGGTCCAAGCCTAAGATTTCTTGCCTCTTTGCTGAAATTCGGATACAAATGATCAATCTTCTTCCATTGTGAGGAATCAGCCAGATGACGGAGCATTCCATCGCAGTTTCTCCCATTTGCATGTTATGTCAGGTCTTTTGCATCATCTCTATTAGCAAATAGATGCTTAAACCTTGGAATGATGGGAAGATACCATAACACCTTTGTTAGGGGGCCCTTCTTTGAGTTTTCGTCACTACTACACTCGTCATCATCCTTCACTTTGTACCGAGATACCCCATACCTAGGGCATTTTTGCATGTCTTGAAACTCATGTCTATACAGTATGCAATCATTAGGACAAGCATGAATCTTCTAATACTCCATACCCATCGGACACAGTATCTTCTTGGCCTAATAGTAACTTTTTGGCAACGTGTTTTCCTCTAGAAGCATATCGTGCACTACTTGAAGCAGTGAACTAAAACTTTTGTCACTCCACCCATATCTAGCCTTCACATTAACTAGACTTAACACCGCTAACAACAACGTCAAGGAATTCTTGCACCCCAGATACAAAGGCTTCTTTGAATTAGTTTGCAATGTGTCATACATAGGGGCATGTGCTTGTTGAATAGACTCTTGTCCAAGACCATGAATCATATCCTCTAAGCGATCTCCCATTTCTACATCAAATGGTTCAGATTGAGACCCCCTCTGCATGTATATCCATTTACCATGCCATATCCATGTGGTATAATTCTTCTTAATCCTATCACACAGCAGGTGCTCTCATATGTCATCCAGTATTCATCGTCTCCCGTTCAAACAATTTATACAAGGACCAAAATATTTTTCATCCTCATCCGATCGACTTCTTTCAGAAGAAAATTGCATGAACTCATCAATGCCTTCCTCATATGCAGGGCTCATGCGAATTTTGTTCATCCAACTTCTATCCATCTTAATAATAACTCCGTGATACTCACAAAGTTATTTGATGCATGAAAATCTCACTTTTTCATTATAGGTGTGGCCCTATCCCATTCAGGAGGACATTTTTTTATGGTAGCTTCATACGTCAAGGTTAAGTCTATTTTTTAAAATTTGACAAAGCTTTGACAGCATTTCGCATTGGTCTCCAAGTACACAACATGAAATAGGTGAGATTAATTCCCTGATAATCAGGTTTCCACTCAGAGAACAACTAGAAATGCATTGTACCGAAATTTCATCAAATTCAGCAAAATAATTTTAACCTTAACGCATGAATCTACCATAAAAATATGAGTCTCCCTAAACTGTCTAAACGGGCAATTCAAGATTCAATACAATGATTAATGCAAACTGTCCGCAAGAATCATTTTATTCAATCTCAAACAGGAATCTAAGGTTCACTCAACACGAACATAATTTGTATAGCATATATCAATTGTCATTAATGGCAGTGAACAAGTAATAAAACATTGGTAACAAACAACAAATTCAAAAGTTTACAAAAAAAACATTTGTACTTGTGATGATGAGCAACAGGGTCCAAAAATAGAGCAACAATCCTGTCGCAACCTACCCTTCAACGGGAGGGCGACGCGAGACTCGCGGGATGCGTGTTCCATGAAAGGAATACGCGCGGAGTCGCCACCAACGTTTATTTGAGGAAAACGTCAGAAAAACCGGAAAAGACGCGATCTACGAACTTTTAAGTGAAAGGTTCGGGAGTTGTATTTACGCACGGGGAAGGTATTAGCACCCCACACGTCCGTCCCAAGGGACAGCAGCCTTTAATCGAATGTGCAAACATGACTTTGATTTTTACGTTCCCTTTTATGTCCTTATATCCTTTATACCCTTTTTATATTTTTTCTTTTTTGTGGTCGACAAGGGTGTTTCCCTTTGCTCCTACGTATTCCTCAATTTGGGATGAGAAAATCAGACCTACGTAGTTCTTTCTTATCAAGTGATTCTTTTTTACTTAAGTGGTGATCATTTTAAGGCGTTGGACCTTAAAAATGATCCATTTTACTTAGTGAGAAATTGAAATGACAAACTTCAAAAGCCTATTTTTATGGACGAGCTTGACTAGGCGAGTTGATTTTAGCCTTAGTTTCACTTTAGTTATTAATCAATTCGATTAAGAATGAGAAATCCCAAAGAGAAAACGTCCGATTGATTTTCCGCTTTATTTTACTAAAAGGTATATTTTGTTATTATATTATTATTTTATTTCTTTTTTTTTTATTTCCAACGTGGTTATGGCACGACCGAACGGTCGGAATTTATCTTAACCAAAGTTTACGGATCATACGATTCAAACGTTCAGCGGAAATTTATTTTATTTTTAAGTTAAGCGAGAAATGACTTAAGTAAAATGGCTTAAGCACGTCAAAAGGGGGTATAAAAAGTAAACAAAACGAGAATAAAAATGCACGAAACACAATGTGGACCACTACGGGTACATAGAATGAATCGAAAAGCTTGGTTCGAGGTACTTACCCATTGAAGATCGAAGAACGATGAAGAACGAATGAAGAACGTCGAAGAACGGTTGAAACCTTTGCGAAATTCTTCACGGAAAACGTTATGGAAACGTTTCGGAAGCGCCTCGGCTTAGATTTTCTTCACGGAAACAATTTTTCCAAGCAAATTCGAAAGAGAGAGAGGTGCCTAAGGGGCTGAACCCTTTTCTTCTTCACTTCCTCCCCTATTTATAGCAAAATAGGGGAGGTGCTTGCCGCCCAGCTCGCCCAGGCGAGCCAGGTTGCTTCCTCCAGAAGCAACAGCCTTCTGGAGGAATATTCTGGAGGGCCCAAGTGGGACTGGGTGCTATTTGCACCCCCATTTTTACTAAGTACACCTCCCTCTACTTTTTTTTGGTGATTATTTTTTCGTAAAGTTACGGAAACTTACGAATTTCGTAACGATACTTGTTTTCTTTCCGTAATGTTACGGAACCTTGCGGATTACATAATCATCCCCTTTTTGACTTACGGAATGTTACGGAATCTCACTTAATTATGCAACGATGCTTCCATTTGATTTCCGGTGTGTCACGGAAACTTACGGATTGTGCATCAATATTTTTTTGGTTTTCCGGCATGTCCTGGAATTTCACAAATTACCTAATGATGGGTGCCAAGCACCTCACAAGGACCAAAGAAAGGTCGTATGTCATCAAGCAAAGGTCCCCAGACGAAATTAGGGCATGGCAAATCCAATAAAGAACTCAATCACCACCTACATCAATCATCATTCCCAAAAATAGTGAAATCAACAACTTTGATCAGAAAGTCAAAATTAAAAATTCAAAGAACTAACTGATGTGTCATCATTTTCTCATATTTCTTAACCCTTTTTGTCACCATTTTAATTACTGATTAGCCTTAATTGTCAAATTAATTATGCAGTTTTATCATTTGGGCCTACTAGATTAATTTTGTGTTTTTAATTTAATTTCAGGAGAATTATAAGCAATTGGGCTTGAATCCAAAATTGGGCTTGGACTTGAAGAGAGCATACTATTTTATTCTACCAAATCTTATCTTATCTAGATTTTATCTCATCTAGATATTATTTCATCTAGATTTTATCTTATCATATATAGATTTTATCTCATCTAGATATTATTTCATCTAGATCTTATCTTATCTTATCTAGATTTTATTTTATTTATGGGCTTGGACTTAAAACTGATTTGTAAGCTTTGGGGCTGAGAACCTATATAACAGCACCAAGGTTCTAGTTTTAGGAGTTTTGAGTTTTAGGGCTCTTTTCGTTTTAGTAACTTTTCGTTTTGGAGAATAATTCTAGTTTTCTTCGTTTTCTACTACAATTTTGTCTTCTATTGATTATTGGAAGGCTAAGTCTCCAGCGTTGTTTTCTCTTCAGGATCAAGCTCAATTCTCTTTGAGGTTTTATTATTACTATTGAATTCTGATATGTTTTTCCTCTTCACCAATTACTCTGTATTTGTTGCTATTAATCCATGCATGCTTAGTGCTTGCTTAATTGTCTCTGCGCTTAATTTACGTTCTTGCTTAATGATCAGTTTCATTCATGATTAATTGGTATATGTGTTGCTTAATCACATAATGAATGCCTTATGTTAAATTTTGCTTAGTAATTTAATTTAGGGTTGGATTAAGTGGTTGAACTGATAAAGGATAAATCTTCGTAACCTAGGATAAGAGACTTGCTTGTGAATCAAGGGGAAACAACTTGTTTTAATTATGATATTTTCTAATTCAAATTTACTCGCTGTTTAATTTACAAAAACAAATAACCCCCTTCCCCCAATTCGTTATTGTTTTATTGCTATCTGTTATGAACGTATGGTTGACCATTGCTCGTTGGGAGATGACCTCGGATCACTTCCTAGATACTGCATTTTTAATGTTTATTTGATTCGGGTATGACCTCGATCAAATTTGGCGCCGTTGCCGGGGAGCAGTGAGCCAAAGGTTCATAATAGTGTTTATTTATTTTATTTTGTATAGCATTCTGTTTTGCATTTCAGTTGCATTCCCTGTTTAGTGACAGTTTTAACGACTATTTTAGCGACGGATTCAGTGACTAATTCATCCTTTTGTTTTGCTGTGAAAAGTGCTGAATAGTGATTAGCGACTAAGAATTAGCGACGAAATTTGAAATTTAATTAAATTTTTTTTTTGATAGTTAGAGTTGTTATTTTTGGCTGAATTTTTGTGTGAAAAATACCACGAGCACTTAGTGTGGCAGTATTTTAGAGAGACAAGAATTTTGGGAACTTGTTTTTAGCAAAATTTAAAACAGCCATAACTTTTGCTCTGGGTATCAGAATAACTATTATTATATATGCATTTGGGGTAGAAAAGAATTTCCCATATTCTAACAACCTGCTTTAGCCGGTTAGGGTCTCCCAAAGTCGAAAAATCAGCCGTTTACTAAGTTTTTTTTTTCAAGTATTATTGTCCTATTTTTCTAAACTTTGCTTAGGTAGTTTTCATAGTTAGGCTTTGAATTTTTGTTTGAAAATTTTTGTGCTATCTTTTCATGATTTTAGGGTGTTCCTCACAAAATTTCAACTCATTTTGATATCGTTTGAGTATAGCTGTAGTTTTACCCCCTTGTTAGGTGCTGTTGAGAAACACATTATTTGCTGCATATAGTGCATGATTAGGGGCAATCCAGGTGATTTACAATCCTTTGATCCTGAAATAGATAGAACATTTCATAGATTAGTTAGACATAGTGTGCATTTTGGTCATTATGTGCATTTTGAGCATTCTGAGCATTCTGTTGAGGGTGATTCTGAATATTCTGATTTTGAGCATTCCACTACTAATTTTCATACTGAGAACATGGCTCAACCTCCACCTCATGAGAGGACTCTTAGGGAGATGGCTGCACCTGATTTCACTTATGAAAGCTTGTGCATTCAATATCCCGATGAGGGTGTTCCATGTGTTCTCAAAATTGGACTAATACATTTGCTACCCAAGTTTCATGGTCTTGCAGGTGAAGATCCTCTTAAGCATCTTAAGGAGTTCCATATTGTTTGTTCCACCATGAAGCCCCCTAATGTCCAAGAAGATCATATCTTTCTAAAGGATTTTCCTCATTCTTTAGAGGGAGTGGCAAAAGATTGGCTATACTACCTTGCTCCCAGGTCTATTTTCAGCTGGGATGACCTTAAGAGAGTGTTCTTGGAGAAATTCGTCCCTGCATCTAGGAGCACTGCCATTAGAAAGGACATTTTAGGCATTAGGCAACTTAGTGGAGAAAGCTTGTATGAGAACTGGGAAAGATTCAAGAAATTGTGTGTAAGCTGCCCTCACCACCAGATTTCTAAGCAACTATTTCTTCAATATTTCTATGAGGGATTAGCAACATGGAGAGGAGTATGATTGATGTTGCCAGTAGCGGAGCTCTTGGTGATATGACCCCTATTGAGGCTAGGAATTTGATTGAGAAGATGGCTTCCAACTCCCAACAACTCAGTGCAAGAAATGATGCTATTGTCCTTAGAGGAATCCATGAGGTGGCCACGGATTCATCTTCATCTGCTGAAAATAAAAAGCTTGAGGGAAAACTTGATGCCCTGGTCAACCTAGTAACTCAACTTGCCATGAATCAGAAATCTGCATCTGCACCTATTTCAAGAGTCTGTGGTCTATGTTCTTCTACAAATCACCATACAAATCTTTGTCCTTCTTTGCAGCAATCTAGAGTCAATGAGCAACCTGAAGCTTATGCTGCAAACATTTATAATAGACCTCCTCAGCAGCAAAACCAACAATAACAGAATAATTATGACCTTTCAAGCAATAGATACAATCCAGGTTGGAGGAATCATCCAAATCTGAGATGGACAAGTCCTCCATAACAACAACAGCCTATCCCTCCTTTTCAGAATGTTGTTGGCCCAAGCAACCCTTATGTTCCTCCTCCAATACAACAACAGTCACAACAAAGACAACAAGCAACTGAGGCTCCTCCTCAACCTTCCTTAGAAGAGTTAGTGAGGCAAATAACCATCTAGAATATGCAATTTCAGCAAGAGACAAGAGCCTCCATTCAGAGTCTGACAAATCAGATGGGGCAAATGGCTACTCCGATGAACTAAGCTCAGTCCCAAAATTCTGACAAATTTCCTTCTCAAACTGTGCAGAATCCGAAAAATGTGAGTGCCATCACCTTGAGGTCTAGCAACCAAATTCAAGTGCCTTTACCAGTAGTAGCACCTGCACTTGAACCTGTCAAGCTTCCTTTTACACCTGAAAAAGAGGATGAGATAGTTGCACAAAAGAGAAAGCTTCCTAACAAAAATTTTCATGCAGGTGGACCTTCTTCTAGTAATTCCGACTTACAGTAGCCTCCTATCCCTCTTCCATTCCCACCTAGAGCAATTCCAAACAAAAAAATGGAAGAAGCAGAAAAGGAGATCTTAGAGACCTTCAAAAAAGTAGAGGTGAACATACCTCTACTAGATGCCATCAAGCAGATTCGAAGATATGCCGAGTTTCTAAAGGAGTTGTGCACCCACAAAAGGAAGCTCAAAGGCAATGAAAGGATTAGCATGGGCAAAAATGTATCAGCATTGATAGGTAAATCTGTTCCTCACATTCCTGAGAAATGTAAGGACCCAGGTACTTTCTGTATACCTTGCATTATTAGGAACAATAAATTTGAGAATGCCATGCTAGATCTAGGAGCATCAGTTAGTGTCATGCCTCTGTCCATTTTCAATTCTTTATCTCTTGGACCTTTGCAATCTACAGATATGGTAATTCATTTGGCAAATAGAAGTGTTGCTTACCCCACAGGTTTAATAGAGGATGTGCTGGTTCGGGTTGGTGAACTTATTTTTCCTGTTGATTTTTAAGTTCTTAATATGGAAGAGGGATTTTCCCATGGTTCAGTTCCAATTATTTTAGGCAGGCCATTTATGAAAACAGCCCGAACCAAGATAGATGTTTATGCTGGCACATTGTCTATGGAATTTGGTGATATTGTTGTTCATTTAAACATTCTTGATGCCATGAAACATCCATCTGAGGATCATTCTATTTTTCGTGCTAAGATAATTGATCAGATTGTTGATGATTATATGTTTGATTTTGACAATGTTCTTCATGGTAGGAAACATCCATTTTTATCTGATTTGCATACTTGTCATTCCTTATGCATTGTATCTGAATCTGAGTTTGAATTTGATCCTGTGATCGAGGCCATACCCGAATCAAATAAACATTAAAATGCAGTAACTAGGAAGTGATCCTAGGTTGTTTCCCAACGAGCAATGATACACCAAATGTTCATAATAGATAGTAGGAAATAGTAACAAATTGGGAGGGGGGGGGTTGTTTGCTTTTGTAAATTAAACAGCGAGTAAAATTGAATTAGAAAATATCAGAATTAAAATACGTTGCTTCCCCTTGATTCACAAGCAAGTCTCTTATCCTAGGTTACGAGAATTTATCCTTTATCAGTTCAACCACTTAATCCAACCCTAAATTAAATTACTAAGCGAAGTTTAACATAAGACATTCAGTATGTGATTAAGCAACACATACAACAATTACTCAAACAATCATTAAGCATGAACATAAATTAAGCGCAGAGACAATTAATCAAGCACTAAGCATGCATGAATTAATAGCAACAAATTGAGAGGAATTAGTGAAGAGGAAAAACTGAACAGAATTTAACAGTAATAATAGAACCTCAAAGAGAACTGTGCTTGATCCTCGAGAGAAACCAACGCTGGGGACTTAGCCTTCCATTAATCAATAGAGAACGAAATTATAGATTGAAGAATGAAATTTTATTGCTAAAATAAAAAGTCAGAACTGGAATTGCAAAAACAAAAAAAAGGAGAAATATAAGAGAGAGGCCTAAACATAAAAACAAAAACAGGAGAGAGAGAAGAGAAGAGAGAGGGCCTAAACTAGAACCTTGGTGTTGCTATATAGTTTTCCAACCCCAAACTTACAAATCTGTTTTAAATCCAAGCCCATAAATAAAATAAAATAAAATCTAGATAAGATAAGATAAGATAAGATCTAGATGAGATCAAATCTAAATAATATCTAGATAAGATAATGTCTAGATAAGATAAAATTTTGTAGAATAAAATAGTCTGCCCTCTTCAAGTCCAAGCCCAATTCTGGATTCAAGCCCAATGCTTCATTAATTCCTGAAATTAGATTAAAAACATCAAATTAGTTGAATGGGCCCAAATAATAAAACTGCCTAATTAATTTGACAATTAAGATTAATCAGTAATTAAAATGGTGCAAAAAGGGTTAAGAAATAGAAGAAAATAATGGCACATCATCTTGTATCTGATTTTTACGCTAAGAATGGATCTGAATTTGAGTCTGGTTCTAATTTTCTGGGTGCTGTACCTCTTGATGTTGATTTTTTAGAGTCAGAATGCACTAACCATGTTGCAAGAAGTACATATACTTCTGACTTGCTTTATGAGGTATAGGCTGAGGAACCTTCTTCTTCTCCTACCTTGGTTCCTCCCACTGTTCAGCCACCACCCACACCAGAGTTGAAGCCCTTACCAGCAACCCTCAAGTATGTTTACATGGAGGACAAGGAAAAATTTCCAGTGATCATCTCTGCCTCCCTTGTTGCTGAGCAAGAGGAGAAGTTGTTGCTAATTCTCAAGAAGCACAAGAAAGCCATTGGATGGACTTTAGCAGACATTCCTGGCATTAGCCCATCTACCTGCATGCATAGGATACTTTTAGAGGATGGAGCTAAGCTAGTGAGGCAGCCACAGCGGCGACTCAACCCCGTCATTCTAGATGTGGTGAAAAAGGAGGTGACCAAGCTCTTACAAGCTGGAATCATCTACCCCATTTTTTACAGCTAGTGGGTGAGTCCAGTCCAAGTGGTTCCTAAGAAGACAGGCCTCATAGTAATTAAGAATGAAAGGGATGAGCTTATCCCCATAAGAGTGCAGAACAGTTGGTGAGTATGCATTGATTATAGGAGGCTGAACTAGGTAACCAGAAAAGATCATTTTCCCCTACCAGTCATTGATCAAATGCTTGAGCACTTGACAAGTAAGTCTCATTACTGTTTTCTTGATGGTTTTTCTAGTTATTTACAAATTCATATTGCTCTTGAGGATCAAGAAAAGACCACATTCACCTGTCCCTTTGGCCTATGCAACGCCCCTAGTACCTTCCAGCGGTGTATGCTTAGCATTTTCAGTGATTTTTTAGAGACTTGCATAGAGGTGTTTATGGATGATTTTACTATTTATGGATCCTCTTTTCATACATGTTTGGATAGTCTGGATAGAGTTCTTAGTGGATGCATTGAAACTAACCTTGTTTTGAATTTTGAAAAATGTCACTTCATGGTAGAACAAGGTATAGTTTTAGGGCATATCATTTCCAGTAGGGGCATAAAGGTAGACCCTGCAAAAATTGATGTTATTTCACAATTGCCTTACCCCTCTTGCGTGTGAGAGGTTCGTTCTTTTCTTGGTCATGCAGGGTTTTATCGGTGTTTTATCAAGGATTTTAGCAAAGTGGTCCTTCCACTATCCAATCTGCTGCAAAAGGAGGTGGAGTTTGATTTTGATGATCGATGCAAAAAGGCTTTTGATTGCCTCAAGCGTGCGGTGACTACCACCCCTATCATTCAGGCACCTAATTGGACAGCCCCATTTGAGCTAACGTGTGATGCATCCAATTATGCATTGGGGGTTGTCCTTGCTCAAAAGATTGATAAGCTGCCTCAGGTGATCTACTACGCTTTATTAAGCGTTTCCCCTGTTTCAGTCTTGGGTGTTTATTTGATTTCTACTACTACTCTATTTTTGCCGCAAGCACAATCTTCACAGCGAAACACCCAAGACTGAAACAGGGGAAACGCTTAATGGGAAAACTGAAACAGAACACACATTAAACAAAATACCAGGACACTAAACAACACTAACACACATACTAACACAATACTAACAATTTAAACATAAAACACGAAAGAATTAAACACACAACACTAGCTAGCTATTATGAACCTTTGGACACTACTCCCCGGCAACGGCGCCAACCTATGTTATTCTGTGAGGTGTTTGATGTCTGGGGTATAGATTTTATGGGGCCTTTCCCTGTCTCTTTCAGTTTTGTTTATATTCTCCTTGCTGTTGATTATGTTTCAAAATGGGTGGAAGCCAAACCCACCAGAACTAACGATGCAAAGGTTGTTGTGGATTTTGTTAGATCTAATCTGTTTTGCAGGTTTGGAGTCCCTAAAGCCATCGTTATTGATCAAGGCACCCATTTTTGCAACAGATCCATGTATGCCTTGCTCAAAAAGTATGGGGTCATGCACATAATTTCTACACCATACCACCCCCAAACTAATGGGCAGGCTGAGATTTCAAACAGGGAGATAAAAAGGATCTTGGAGAAGATTGTGCAGCCGAACAAAAATGATTGGAGCACCAGGCTAGATGATGCTCTTTGAGCGCATAGGACTGCCTACAAAGCACCCATAGGAATGTCTCCTTATCGGGTTGTCTTTGGAAAGGCATGCCATCTTCCTGTAGAGATAGCGCACAAAGCTTACTGGGCTGTAAAGACTTGCAACTTCTCTATTGATTTGCCTGGAGAGGAAAGGAAGTTGCAACTAAGTGAGCTAGATGAGATCTGTTTAGAAGCCTATGAGAATTCTAAATCCTAGAAGGAGAAGACCAAGAAGTTCCATGATAGTTTGATAACTAAGAAGGACTTCGTGGTTGGACAGAAAGTTTTATTGTATAACTCTAGGCTCGAACTCATGAGTGGTAAGTTGAGGTCAAAGTGGATTGGTCCTTTTGTGGTGACTAATGTTTTTCCTTATGGTACAGTTGAGATCAAAAGTGAATCTAGAGATAAGAGCTTCAAGGTCAATGGACATCGGCTGAAACCATTCCTCACAAATCCCTGCTTAGTGGATGTAGTGGTGGAGGAGACCTCCTTACTTCACCCTACTTCTCTTCCGCCATGACTTAGGGAGTTTTCCTTTTCTGTCTCCTTCTTTAATTTTGTTGCACTTGTCCAAATTCATTGATTGTTTTGATTGTTCTTGATCTTATGATTGTGCTACATTGAGGACAATGTGTTGTTTAAGTGTGAGGGGGGGGGGGGGGAGATTGTTCTTTAATTTTGTTGGGTATTCTAGTTGAATTTTATTAGGTTTTTTTTTTCTAGGTTAATTTTGTTATTTTGGTTTTATGTTTTGTGTACAACATTGCATGTTTCTCTTTGAATTATAGGTTATGTACAGGTAATGGGTAATTGTTTTTGAAATAGGAGTTTCTTGGCATTTTGTGAATTGAAATCCTTGTTTTTCTCTACATGTCAAGTTAGTTTTTAAAGTTCGAATTGAAAGTAATAGATTTACCCTTGGTGAGAATTTGAGCCATCATCATCTATTTTATTCGGTGTGTTTTGCCCCATTGATTGCTTGCACAATAGCTTTGGCTTGACTCTTGTTGATACTTCTTGCTTCACATGCATGTTGGAAGATGATTTAGGCATTTTGTTCCTATAAGCCTCTAGCCAAATGAGCCTACCTTGAATTAATTCCTTTGATAGCCCCTTTGAGCCTATGTTCCCCTTTCTTTGTTTTGAAGCTCATTACAAGCCTTAAGTGAAAAACCATGATTTCACCCTACCCTTAAGGAATTTTGGAGCTTTGGAATTGTTTAGGGAATAAGTGTGAGGGGGGGGGGGTATGTTTCATTGGATGATATGTTTTTATTGGTCATGCTTGATGATGTATACATATATTGCCTAATTGTTGCTTTATTTTTTAATTGCTTTCAAATGCTACTGTCCACGTTAAAAAAAATAATGAAGTTGAATAAATGAGGTCTTGGTTTGAAGACTTGAATTGGTTTGAGGACTTGGTTGATTTTGTTTTGGGTTACTTTTTAAAGCTTAATTTGGAATTTTGGTTTTGGGGTTTATTACTTTATCTTACTTCCCACTTATTCCCAATTGCTCCTCTATTCCTTTGGGTTTTAGCTACCATCCCATACTTTCATCTACCTTGTCCTTGGCCCCATTACATCCTTAAAAGACCTTTTGATCCTCATGTGCATGTGCTTGTGATGTGGTTGTCAATTTTAGAGTCTTGCCAAGTCTATGTGGTATTTGTTTTCATGGGTGCTCTGAGAGTAAACAGTAGCCTAGACACTTGAGAGATAAAGTGCATATCTTGTGAGGCTTTATCACTTTTCACTCTTGAGCTGATTGACTATCTTGCCATGTTTGAGATGCTTGGATGATTTTCATGACGACCTTGACTCTTTAACTCTTTACGTGTTGGATGTTGCCCATTCTTTTCATTCCTTGAGATTCATTGAGAAATATGTAATTGTTGTTGTGTCTGTTTGTTTCTCTTTAATGTCTCTTGCTTTGTTTTTTTTTTGCCTAGGAGTGCAAAAGTCTAGGTGTGAGGGGATTTGATGTGTCATCATTTTCTCATATTTCTTAACCCTTCTTGTCACCATATTAATTACTGATTAGCCTTAATTGTCAAATTAATTATGCAGTTTTATCATTTGGGCCTACTGGATTAATTGTGTTTTTAATTTAATTTCAGGAGAATTATAAGTAATTGGGCTTGAATCCAGAATTGGGCTTGGACTTGAAGAGAGCAAACTATTTTATTCTACCAAATCTTATCTTATCTAGATTTTATCTCATCTAGATATTATTTCATCTAGATTTTATCTTATCATATCTAGATTTTATCTCATCTAGATATTATTTCATCTAGATCTTATCTTATTTTATTTATATAGATTTTATTTCATCTAGATCTTATCTTATCTAGATTTTATTTCATCTAGATATTATTTCATATAGATTTTGTCTTATCTTATCTTATCTAGATTTTATTTTATTTATGGGCTTGGACTTAAAACAGATTTGTAAGCTTTGGGGCTAAGAACCTATATAATAGCACCAAGGTTCTAGTTTTAGGAGTTTTGAGTTTTAGGGCTCTTTTCGTTTTAGTCACTTTTCATTTTGGAGAATAATTCTAGTTTTCTTCGTTTTCTACTACAATTTCATTTTCTATTGATTAATGGAAGGCTAAGTCTCCAGTGTTGTTTTCTCTTGAGGATCAAGCACAACTCTCTTTGAGGTTTTATTATTACTATTGAATTCTGATAAGTTTTTCCTCTTCACCAATTACTCTGTATTTGTTGCTATTAATCCATGCATTAATCCATGCATGCTTAGTTCTTGATTAATTGTCTTTGCGCTTAATTTACGTTCATGCTTAATGATCAGTTTTGTTCATGATTAATTGGTGTATGTGTTGCTTAATCACATAATGAATGCCTTATGTTAAATTTCGCTTAGTAATTTAATTTAGGGTTGGATTAAGTGGTTGAACTGATAAAGGATAAATCTTCGTAACCTAGGATAAGAGACTTGCTTGTGAATCAAGGGGAAACAACGTGTTTTAATTTTGATATTTTCTCATTCAAATTTAATCGCTATTTAATTTACAAAAGCAAACAACCCCCCCCCCCCCCCCAATTCGTTACTGTTTTATTGCTATTTGTTATGAACGTTTAGTTGACCATTGCTCGTTGGGAGACGACCTAGGATCACTTCCTAGATACTGCATTTTTAATGTTTATTTGATTCGGGTACGGCCTCGATCACTAACAAATAGATAGTAATATCTAACGGTTTCAACCATCCAAGGAGTATTATTGTGTTAAATTTAATTGATATGCATGTGAAACACAACACAAATTAAAAAATGAAATGAAAGTATGAGTCTTTATGTTTCAAAATGACTAGTAATTCAGTTGAAAATATATATTGAATTTGTGGGACAGAATTTCAACATCTAGAGCATAAGCTTAGTCTCTGCAACTTATGTAGCATGCATTTTCTTCCTTGCCGATGACAAGGGCAAGTAACTACCAGTTTTAATTATTAACTTGTTGTGATAAGTAAGCAAGAATTGTAGAGCCAAACATCAATTTGAGGATGATATTTTTGAGTAATTATAGTTTTCTTTGTGTGATTAACGAAGGTTAATAGGTTATGTTCTCACTCGCCATATGGTCATAGTCATTAAACCTGCAAATTTATAGCTAAAGAAACTAGAAAATAAAAATTGAAATATTGAAGTCCTATTGTAGCAATAGTGATTCTTGAATATCTAGGCTAGAATGTAAGTGGGTTTTTGCCTCTACAATGGGAGTATATGACGCGGTTTAATTACTCACCATGCATGAAGAAGTTAAAGTTATGTAAATTAAAAAGACTAGGAAAAATTCAACTCAGAGAAGGGCTTAATTATTTACCCCACTATAGTACAGTTCATTTGCTATTAGAAGTTCGAGAAATAATGAGAGGAAGATGTTATTTGACAAATGAAACACTTCA
Organism: Glycine soja; assembly: GCF_004193775.1. Taxonomy (NCBI): domain Eukaryota; kingdom Viridiplantae; phylum Streptophyta; class Magnoliopsida; order Fabales; family Fabaceae; genus Glycine; species Glycine soja. The sequence continues at coordinate 23,445,120 of NC_041006.1, forward strand.
AAAGGCACTTGAGAGCTTCAAGTGGAGTCAAATCCAAGTTAAAAAGACAATGAGTTTATGAGGTAAGTAACATTAAACTTTCTTACATTTTTTCTCATAATTCATGCAAATATGATTTATTTTGATTGTTCATAATAGTTAACCATGATTCGTGATGTGTGGTAGATTATAACAATATGGTCGTGATTTGAATGAACTTATTATTAGAAATAACACGACTTAGAAGTGTATTACTTAAAGCACTCAACAATTTCATAAATCTGTAGCGTGGATGAAGTGGAGTATTTTATTGCTCTTAAGTCTAAAAAGTAACACTCTCATGAGAAAAGCTTAAGTGGTTAGCCTATTTATGAAGCTAAGGTGTAAATTGAAAACCACTCCCAACTTATACAGTAATAGTATGAACACAAGCATGCATGATGGGCCAGCAGAAAACTTCAAAAGCAGATTGCTTCAACCACCAACAAATGCTGCAGGATACAGCTAGACTCGCGTTTTGAAGGCTGAAACACACAACACATCTTGTACTATTATGCACTGCAATAATAAATTATATACACACAACAATATAATGGCTAATAAGCATAGAATGCATCTGGGAGAAGGGGGAAGAAACAAGAAGCTAGCCCATGATTGTCCAGAGCTAGGCCACCGAATACAATTAATGTTGGACTGGACCTCCTAATATTTATTTCTCGAGATAAATTATGATATCATGCCAAACTCACACCTTATGATTAGCTAGTTTACTCCAAGAGGGAAAAACCACTTTGTCGCAAAGGGAAATTATCCTCTAAGTACTCAATTGCCACTTTATTGCATAAGGATCTAACAATTACAAACCTTTCTCCATGTTTTGATTAGTAATATAATCTTAATACTAGAACACATCCTTTATTAAAAATGCATTAGAAACTACCCCTCTAATGACTAATTAGCATCTACAATTAACAAGTAGCAATGAACAAAGATTGAGATTGGATTGTGGAGCCACTCTAAAGAGAGATACCTTAAAAAATTACTTGAATGCCACTGATAGCAGGAAGCACATTGCATAGGGTACATAATACTGATTAGTAAAAAAGCCAAAGAATAATTCATGTAGTACTCAGTGACTCACTCACCATCTGCTTACTAATTAGTTCGGGCCACCACACTTAGTCACATTGCACAGGGTACAAAATATTGATTAGTTCTAGCCACCACATTCAGTCACTCACTGTGTGCTTACTACTTAGCAAACAAAGTAACTTTATTGACTAGTATTAGTGGCAATAACTTCACTAGTTTGTATCCTTTCACTATATGATACATTACATCTTAAACATTTTTCTGTTTAATTTGAAATAAGAACCATTAGTAAGATATGTTGACAAAAATAAGCATGATGTTTTTCTTCTTCTTCTTTTTGTTGTTGTTGTTTATAGTGATTAAATCTAGCATTGCAGATTATCTAAACCCATAAATCGTCATCAATGAATAAATACATGTACCACTAAATTTATGAATGACTCCAGTGTTACAAATTTTGGTAAAGAAATTGCAACACAAGATTACATTTTCTTCACAGTAGTATGTGTGTTAGAAATTACCTACCCTAGTGAGAAGGAAACTGGTTAACAATTGAAATTCCTTAGCCAATTGGAACTTGTGGATTTTAAATTGTGACTAAGAGTATGTCAGACCCTAATTTCATCCAGGGACTATTATTCATTGATGCTTTGATTCTCGCTAGCCGAATTGAACTGTTCGACATCAATTACCGCGTAAGATGAGAAAGATCATTCGACATTTTGGTGAAGAATGCAAAAAATACCCAAAGGGGAGGGCAAAAGGATCCTTTTTAGCTTTTTTTCTACACCCTGGCTCGCCTAGGCCCCCAAATAGCTTAGGGGTGAAGTAACCAGCTCGCCTGGGTGAGCAAGGTTACTTCAGTTTGAAGCAACAACTCACCTGGGCGAGCTGCCAAAGTCCCAAACCCCCTCAATGGAGAAATTAGATAGGAGAAGAAGAAAGAAGAGAAAACGAGGCCAAGGTGCTACTGAATTGCGACCGTAATCGACTTCTACATCGTTCTTCGTTTGGTGTTCTTCGTTCGTCATCTGATTAGTATTTGTTTTAAGGTTTTGGATATGGTCTACCATCATCTCATTCTTCTACCATCAGTAATCACTTTTCTTCTTGTAAAGTAAGTTTCAACCGATCATTAATGTCATAAATCATCTTTTTAAAGAGATTCAAAGTTAATGAATAAAACCAGGATGAAATCAACATATAACTGAATTTCTCTTCATTAAAGTCACTTGAGATCGTTTCAAGGTCCAACGGCTTAATGACTCTTCCCTCTTTTCAAATTTAAAAGATCGTTTCAAGATCCAACGCCTTAATGATTCTCTCCGCTTTTCAAAGTTTAAAACATTGTTTCAAGATCGTTTGAAGTCAGTTTTTTGCACACTCGATTAAAGGCTGTCATCCCTTGTGATGGGCGTGTGAGATGCTAATACATTCCCCATGCGTAAACAACTCTCGAACCCTTATTTTCAAAATCCGCATACCTCTTTTTGGTTTTTCTAACATTTTCCTCGAATAGACGCTAGTGGCGACTCCATGCTTTTTCTCTTTTGAAGACACATTTTTGCTTTTCGCCTCGCCCTCCCGTCGAAGGGTAGGTTGCGACATAGTACCTTTCAAAACTCTTGAAATTTGTCATCAAAAGAAAACCAGTGACCAAATAAATATAACTAAAATGTTAGAAAAATATAAAAATAGAAGTTACTGTAAGTGAAGTGATTTTTATTTTTAATTCCCGTAAAAAATTATTCTTACAATATTCATTAGTCCTCATAAATTTGTAATAGCTGAAAAATTTTGCATTCAAGATCAGTTATTATTTTAATAGCCTATGGCTAATAAGCATCATAGTGGTCTGTATATATATTATTCAAGATCAGTTATTATTTTAATAACTTAGCTAATAAGCATCACAATTGTTGTTTTGTAGCCTAGATGGTATAAAACAACAACTTAATTAGCAGTGGAAAAAGATTTAGGCTCTAAGCTATATTTAGAACTGAAACAAAATTAGGCCACTTATATTTCAATTCAAGTATGATCTTTGCATCTTTAATTTATTATTCCTTATTTACTACTACTAATTTATGGTGTATTGCCCGAGACATCTCATCTCGGGGCATGGGTCTGCCTAATAAGTCACATGAAACAAAAGAAATAAGTACTAAGCAAGAATGAAAAAGATAATATTAAAATCTTGTGAATAGAGGAATCCTAGGAAAGACTTTGCATTTTGATGCTACATTCATTGGATTCTCCCTCAATGGAGATCAATCAATTTCGACAAAAAAATACAAATGAAAGACCAAACCCTTCTCAGTAACTGGAAACTCCACGATATGTTTTGTTGCTGGCCTCACATAATTTATGTAACAGCATCCAAAATTTCAAACTCTCAATCTTTGCTTAGTCCACCATACTTGACCAGAAGTTGCTCTGCAGCAATGTACCTGAAATATCCAAATAGCAATTCAACCTACTCATTAGGACACAACAACAAAGCCTTATCATGTGGAGTAATGTTAGGGACTAATCCTTTCAAAAAGTTGAAGCAAGTCATTTGGATAACACATGAGAGATGATACAATGAAGGTTTAAGGGCTCTTAGGAAACAGTAGTTTCACTGTAGTGAAAGGTGTTGCAACCTACCCTTCGGCGGGAGGGCGACCCGGGGCTCATGGGTGCGTCTTCCAAGGGAGGAAGGCACACGGAGTCTCCACCAACATTTATTCGAGGAAAACGTCAAAAAAACCGGAATGTGTGGTCTACGAACTTTAATTGTGAAAGGTTCGGGAGTTGTTCTTACGCGTGGGGAAGGTATTAGCAACCCATGCGTTCATCACAAGGGACGACAACCTTCAATCAAGTGTGCAAATATGACTTCAAAACTACATATTTTCCCTTTTTATATTTTTTATGTTTTTCTTCCTTTTTATGTTTTTTAGCTTTTTATGAGATTTTTTTGTATTTTTTTATCATTTTGTGGTGGACAAGGGTGTTTCCCTCGCTCCTACGTATCCTCAATTGCAATGAGGAAATCAGACCTACGTAGTTCTTTGAGAACTAAACTTTGGAAACAATGACTTCCAAGATTATTTTGATGATGCCAAAGAATCAAGAGTTAAGCAAGTTCCAAAGAATCAAGAGTTAAGAAAGTTCCAAAGAATCAGGAGTCAAAAAGCTTCAAGAATCAAGTTTCAAAGAATCAAGATTCAAGAATTATCAAGTTTCAAGATTCAAGAACAATCAAGATCAAGATTCAAGACTCAAGATTCAAGAATCAAGAGAAGAATCAATCAAGATAAGTACTAAAAAAGCTTTTCAAAACATTGAGTAGCACAAGAATTTTTCACAAATATTTTACCAAAGAGTTTTACTCTCTGGTAATCGATTACCAGAAGGTAGTAATCGATTACCAATATCCAGCATTGTTTTCAAAACTGATTTACAAAGCTGTAATCGATTACCATATTCATGTAATCTATTACCAATGTTTTAAAACGTTAGATTCCAAATTTCAAGAGTCACAACTTGTGATAAAATATTTTCAAACCATTTCAAACTTGTGTAATCGATTACACAATACTTGTAATCGATTACCAGAGTTTCTAAATGTTTTGATTTTCAAATTTAAATATGAAGAGTCACATCTATTGATGTGTAATCGATTACACCTTGATGGTAATCGGTTACAAGTGACTGATTTCGAAAAATAAATTTCCAAAAGTCACAATTCTTAAAGTAACTTGTTTCTGAAGATTTTTTCAAAAGTCACAACTTTTTAAGTGACTAGTTTTCAAAAGAGTCACAATTTTTTAAAAGATGACTAGTTTTAAAGAAATTGCCAAGAGTCACAAACTTTAACTTGAGTCATCAAATGATTATAAATATGTGACCATGGCATGAGTTTCTATAACGTTTTTTTACAAAAATTTCTGATTCATTTCACTTCATCTTTCTAAAAGTTTTTGTTTAATACTTTCTCTTTCAAGAAAAGTTCATTGACCAAAAACTTGTGTTATTCTTCTTCTGCATTCACTTCTCCCTCTTGCCAAAAGAATCGAAGGACTAACCGCCTGAGTTCTTTTGTGTCTCCCTTCTCCCTCTTCCAAGACAATTCAAAGGACTAACCGCCTAAGAATTCTTTTCAATCTTCCCTTCCCCTTAAACAAAATATTTCAAAGGACTAACCGCCTGAAAATTCTTTGTCCTAACACATTGGATCCTTTGTGGTACAAGTAGAGGGTACATTTACTTGGGTTGTTATACTGGGAACAAGAGAGGGTACATCTCTTGTGGATCAGTTCAAGTGGAGGGTACATCCACTTGGTTGTTCAATGAGAACAAGGGAGGGTACATCCCTTGTGGATCTTTGACTTAATTGTCGCTTTTACTTTTGGTTAAGTTATTGTTTCTGTTCTTTACTTTCTTAACTTAATAGTAAAAGCCTAGTTGAATCTAGTAACATTAAGAAGGATAATTTTTTTTAATTAGTCAAGACACATTAATAATTAATTCACCCCCCTTCTTAATTATTCCGAGGCTACTTGATCCAATAAAAGGTATCAGAGCAGGTTTCTTGAGAAAAGTTTCACAACTTCAAGATTCATGGCCTCCTCAAATTCTCTGTTTCCTGAAGGAAACTCCATCCATAGGCCACCTATCTTTAATGGTGAGGGTTACCACTATTGGAAAACTCGAATGAAAATCTTTATTGAAGCCATAGATTTAAACATTTGGGAAGCAATAGAAATAGGACCTTATGTACCCACCATAGTAGATGCAAGCACTAGCACAACAACAGAAAAACCTAGAGATAAATGGACTGAAGAAGATAGAAGAAGAATCCAATATAATCTTAAAGCCAAAAACATTATTACTTCTGCCCTAGAAATAGATGAATATTTTAGAGTGTCAAATTGTTCAAATGCAAAGGAGATGTGGGATACTCTCCAACTTACACATGAAGGCACCACTGGTGTGAAAAGATCTAGAGTCAACACACTTACACATGAATATGAATTATTTAGGATGAATACTAATGAGAACATCCAAAGCATGCAGAAAAGATTCACACACATAGTCAACCGCCTTGCCTCCTTAGGAAAAACCTTTCCAAATGAAGATTTAATCAATAAAGTTTTGAGATGCTTAAGTAGGGAATGGCAGCCCAAGGTAACTACCATTTTTGAAAGTAAAGATCTTTCCTCTATGTCTTTTGCCACTCTTTTTTGAAAATTGCAGGAACATGAAATGGAACTTCAATGTCTCAACCAAAATGAAGAGACCGACAAAGGGAAAAGAAGCATAGCACTCAAAGCCTCCTCCTTAATGCAAGAAGAAGAAGAAGAAGATGAAGAATCTGATGATGAAGAGGACTTCTCACTCTTTGTGAAGAAGTTTCATAAATTCATCAAAAATAGAAGAATGGAGAGAAGCCATCACTTCAACAATGGGAAGAGATCTCGAGAACTTTCTCCAACACTTAAATGCTATAAGTGTAATCAACCAGATCACATAAAGGCAAAATGCCCCTCAAATGAGTCATGGCCCGAGAAGAATGAGAAGAAAAGCTATAAAGAAAGAAGATCCAAGAAGGCGTATATTGCTTGGGATGACAATGACTCATCTGATGGTTCGGAGAAGGAGATCAACCTTCTATCCAAGGACTATGAGAATGATGAGAACATCTCTCAAGAAGATTAATTAAAAAGCAAACGTCTGACTTCCATTTTTGAAGATCTAAGCACTAAAATCATGAAAAAGGTAACATCAAAACCATTCTCTTTTAAATTAAGTTGGTTGAAAATTTTCTTCTAAATTAACTTGATATATGATGACTAACAAAATTTTATTTGTTTGTCTTGATTGTTTGCTATTGTGAATATTTGCTTATATGTTTGATTGAGTTATTTTTTTTAAAGCATGAAGTTTTTTTTAAAACAAATATTTGATGATGTCTATGATTCTTGCATGATTTTTAGTATGATATGTGAATTACTTGCTTAAAAGTCATTCATAAAGTTTTTTTAAAAAATCTATTATGTTATATATATTTATTTTCATATAAGAGTTTTTAGATATAAAGTATTTTGACCCCTTTTCAAATCCTTTCACTCTAAGAATTCATTCAGCACTTAGTTCTCCTAAAAGGCTCTCTGGTAATCGATTACCACAATATGTAATCGATTACAGCAAGGCAAGCTAAGTCTAATCGATTACCAAAAGATGTAATCAATTACAATGCGTCCCTGGTGCTTATAAATTCAAATTTTAGAATTCACGAAACTGCAACTTCGTCTCTCTCGCGAAACCCTTATTCCAAAATTTTCTTTCTGGCATAACTTACTCATTTCTTATCCAAATCACGTTCCACAAAGCCCAAAATTCATCTTTTTTCATCCTCTTTCATTTCAACTGATTAAAATTTCGAATAAGTCTCTCAAATGGCGGAACCATCAAAGAAGCGCAAGGGTTCTTCGAGTAGAAGCCAACGACACTCTGAGGCTCAGGATACTCCAATTCCTTCCTCCATTTCCTCCTCCTCATTGTTCTCATCGGAAGAACAACGTACACGGCACACAAACCTCTTCTCCTCTCGTTCTATCATTTACCCAAAGTTCATAGATATGGATTTCGTTTCTGATGAGAGTTTTGAATGCATTCAAGCATTTCGGAACTCAAATCTCATTCCCTTTATGTCTTTAAAACTGCCTGTGTATTCTGAATTGGTAAAAGTTTTTTATTCGAACCTTGAAATTCAAGAAAGTACCTTGATTTCTGAAGTCTATGGGATAATGATGGTCATTGACCAATCCCTCTTCTATGATTTGACCCAATTGTCTAGCGAAGGTGTACCATTTGAAGGTACACATGATGATGATTGGAAATTTGATCGGAAGGCTGCTTGGCGGTTCATTGGCTCTTGAAAGCCGCATCCTTCATTATCTAATTGTTCGTATCCTAATCCCTAGATCTTCAAACCTTGTGCAGGTTTCTGAAGAAGATCTAATAGTCATGTGGGCCTTTCATACTGGCCGACAAATTGATTGGGCAGATCTAGTCCAGTATCGCATGCATAAGGCATTGCTATTAAATACTCCTTTACCCTATCCACACTTAGTTACTTTTTTCCTTCAACATTTTAACATCCCTCTTGATTCTGAACCATATGTTCCAATCAAAAGATCTTTCTTGATCGGTGCTGCTGTGGTTGCATCCTTTGGTTACCGCAAAGAGCGTGATGGCTCTTGGGTAAAAAAAGGTGCTCAACCAAATGATGATGAAGGACACTTACCGGTTGAAGGGGACTCTTCTCTCCTTCAGAGTATTTTGGACAGGTTTAATGGACTTCAAACCTATGTTGGTGAGAGGTTTGACTCCTTGGAACTTCAAGTGGACACACGATTTGAGGAGATGAACTCAAGGATTGCAAAGGTTGAAAAAGATGTTACCATCATTCGTGACTGCCTTGATTTACCTCCACCACCACCATCAATTTAGACATTACTATTATTATTAGTATTTTCATTTCTAGCCGTGTATTTGGCTTTATTAGTATGACATTTGAACACTTAGTATGACTGAAAATGATGTTTATGGTTTGTGTTATATGACTAAGTGGTTTGCATTTCAATTTGGTTTTATTCAAATTATGCTTTATGTATGTTTTAGAATCATTTATGTTTATTTTACAAATTATGCTTTGTGTATGTTTTAAATTATTCATGTTTTACGCACTTTGGCCTTTTTGATGTTGCCAATGGGGGAGAGAAAAATGGGTATTTTAGAAATCAAGATATTATATTAAAATTAAGCATAAATTCAAAAAGAAAGGGGGAGAAAGAGATGAGTGAATGGTAGAACAAAACTTGTATGTATCCTCTTGATTTTAGGATTGTCATCATCAAAAAAGGGGAGATTGTGGAAACAATGACTTCCAAGATTATTTTGATGATGCCAAAGAATCAAGAGTTAAGCAAGTTCCAAAGAATCAGGAAACAAAAAGCTTCAAGAATCAAGTTTCAAAGAATCAAGATTCAAGAATAATCAAGTTTCAAGATTCAAGAACAATCAAGATCAAGATTCAAGAATCAAGAGAAGACTCAATCAAGATAAGTACTAAAAAAGCTTTTCAAAACATTAAGTAGCATAAGAATTTTTCACAAATCTTTTACCAAAGAGTTTTACTCTCTGGTAATCGATTACCAGAAGGTAGTAATCGATTACCAATAGCCAGCATTGTTTTCAAAATTGATTTACAAATCTGTAATCGATTACCAATGTTTTAAAACATTAGATTCCAAATTTCAAGAGTCACAACTTGTGATAAAACATTTTCAAACCATTTCAAACTTGTGTAATCGATTACACAATACTTGTAATCGATTACCAGAGTTTCTAAACATTTTGATTTTCAAATTTAAATATGAAGAGTCACATCTATTGATGTGTAATCAATTACACCTTGATGGTAATCGGTTACAAGTGACTGATTTCGAAAAATAAATTTCCAAAAGTCACAATTCTTAAAGTGACTTGTTTATGAAGATTTTTCAAAAGTCACAACTTTTTAAGTGACTAGTTTTCAAAAGAGACACAATTTTTTAAAAGGTGACTAGTTTTAAAGAAATTGCGAAGAGTCACAAACTTTAACTTGAGTCATCAAATGATTATAAATATGTGACCATGGCATGAGTTTCTATAACATTTTTTTTACAAAAATTTCTGATTCATTTCACTTCATCTTTCTAAAAGTTTTTGTTTAATACTTTCTCTTTCAAGAAAAGTTCATTGACCAAAAACTTGTGTTATTCTTCTTCTTCATTCACTTCTCCCTCTTGCCAAAAGAATCGAAGGACTAACTCCTTGAGTTCTTTTGTGTCTCCCTTCTCCCTCTTCCAAGAGAATTCAAAGGACTAATCGCCTGAGAATTCTTTTCAATCTTCCCTTCCCCTTAAACAAAAGATTTCAAAGGACTAACTGCCTGAGATATCTTTTGTTTCCCCTTACAAACATTCAAAGGACTAACCGCCTGAGAATTCTTTGACCTAACACATTGGAGGGTACATCCTTTGTGGTACAAGTAGAAGGTACATCTACTTGGTTTGTTATACTCAGAACAAGAGAGGGTACATCTCTTGTGGATCAGTTGAAGTGGAGGGTACATCTACTTGGTTGTTCAAAGAGAACAAGGGAGGGTATATCTCTTGTGGATCTTTGGCTTGTAGAGGATTTTACAAGGTTGAAAGAAATCTTAAGAACCGTTGGTTGCTTGGGGACTGGATGATGGCACGGATTGTGGCCGAACCAGTATAAATCTTGTGTTTGTCTTCTTCTTGCCTACACTCTTTAATTTCCACTGTGTACTTTTAATTGTCGCTTTTACTCTTGGTTAAGTTATTGTTTCTGTTCTTTACTTTCTTAACTTAGTAGTAAAAGCCTAGTTGAATCTAGTAACATTAAGAAGGATCATTTTTTTAATTAATCAAGACACATTAATAATTAATTCAACCCCCCTCCCCTTCTTAATTATTCTAAGGCCACTTGATCCAACATAAACGTTGGTTAAGTTGTTTTTATCTTTTTTTCACAAGATATATTTTAACCGAACAACATTTGTTTAAGGCATTGGACCATTTAAATGATCTTTTGATTTTGAAAGAAGACAAACGTTAAGGCGTTGGACCATTAACGATCTCTTAATTTTGAAAGGAGAGAAACGTTAAGGCGTTGGACCATTAATGATCTCTTGGTTTTGAAAGAAGAGAAATGTTAAGGCATTGGACCATTAACGATCTCTTTGTTTTTTTGAAAAGGGGTGGTCGCCAAAAGCGGGGCTTTTGCTCCTACAAATCCTCGATTTGTGGTGAGGAACTCAGACCTATGTAGTTTTTGCAGAACTAAACGTTGGTTAAGTTTTGAGTTGATTTGTGAGTTGATTTAGTCTTAGTTTCACTTTGGTGATTAGTCAATTCATTCAAGGAAACTTTCAAAGGAAAAATGTCCGATTGATTTTTTTGATTATTTTATTCAAAGATATTTTGATTATTTTATTATTATTTTTTTCAAGATATTTTGATTATTTTATTATTATTTTTCCTTTTTTGGTTTAACCGAGGTTACAGAGCGAACGATCGGTTAGATTTTGTTTTAATAATGATTAAACGAAATTACAACGCAAATGATCGGTTGAAATTCATTTTATCATTTATTAGGCGAGATAACGACTTAAACGATCGGTTAAAGCTCGCTAAAAACATAAGAAAAGAAAACCGAAAGTGAACGAAATGAAGATGAAAGCCAACAAAACAAGAAATGAATTGAAAGTTTGGGATTCGAAAACTTACCAATTGAAGAACGAAGAATGCACGAAGAAAGGACAAAGAACAGCGAAGAACGGCGGAAAATATTCACGAAATTGCTCACGGAAACATCTTGGAAGTGTTATGGAAGCACCTCAGCTTGGATTTTCTTCACGGAAACACGTTTTTTCACCCAAAACAGTTGAAATGCATAGCATAGGGGCCAGGGACACTTTGCAACAACCCCCCCCCCCCGCCTATTTATAGAAAAAATGGGGAGAAGGTTGCCGCCCAGCTCGCACAGGCGAGCAGGTTGCTTCCTCAGGAAGTTTCCTGATGCACCCCTCCATTTTACTAAGTTCACCCACCTTTTTCGAAATTTACAAAAAAGTTATGGAAGCATATCAGACTTGATTTTCTTCTTTTTTTCTCTTCCTTCTCACCCATCTTAAGTGAAATATGCTTATTTAGGGTTACAGGAATTTTACGGAAGCCCCAAAAGCCATTTTTCAACAAAACGGGGGAAGAGCTTGCCGCCCAGCTCGCCCAGGTGAGCTAGGTTGCTTCCTCCTTAAGCAACCCAGCTTCTAAAATGTTCTGGAAGGGCCTAGATTTGAAAATTTCTATTTACACCTCTATCTTGATAAGTTCACCCCCCGTTTTTGTGTTTTTTGGCTGTTTTCCTTCCGAAACCCCCTGGAACTTTACAGATTCTATGGCGATGGGTGTTAAGCCTTCCGAAGCGATCAACAATAGTCCTCGAATGAAATTAGGGTGTAACAGTCTATTTACACACCCCCCCCCCACTTTGCTAAATACACTCTCGTTTTTGTGTTTTTGGCCGGTTTCTCTCCGAAACATCCTGGAACTTTATGGATTCCATAGAAATAGGTGTTAAACATTTTGAAACGGGCAAACAAAGGTCGCATGCCGACAAACAATGGTCCCTGAACGAAATTAGGGTATGACAGTTGCCCCTCTTATCTTTTATTGGAGATAAAATGGAAGTAAAGATAAGACACTAATTTCGTTCGAGCTGAATCTTTACCCGATCGGCCACTAGCGCAAATCCAAGCAGTAAAACCCGTGAAGGCATGAAGACATTGAAATTCCTTCTTTTCTCGTTTAATTCATTTTCATTTTTATTTTCACTTTTTTTTAAGCATACAAACAAAGGACGTCGAGTCCTATGAAGCATAGGGGAAAAAAATATTGAAGTTTTTGAGGTGAAGACATAGCCGTCTTTGAAATGAAAATGAAGACATTGTCTCCTTTTGAAGGCATGCAATGACTGAAGACATTATCGTCTTCGAAATATAGATGAGGACATTGTCGCCTTTGAAGGCATGCAATGAATGAAGACATTGTCGTCTTCGAAATGTAAATGAGAGTCATTGTTGCCTTTGAAGGCATGCAATGATTGAAGACATTTTTATCTTTGAAATGTGTGCGGATTACCGTATAGGGCATCTCTGCATGCTACCTGTCTTCTCACAGGTCGGGGTAGCATAAATGTGTGTATGGATAACGCTTGGGTGTCTCCGCATGTCACTCAATTCTCACCAGTCGGGGTAACAGATATGTGTGTGTGTGCGGATAACCCTTGGGTATCTCCATATGCTACCTGACTTCTCACAGATCGGGGTAGCAAAACTGTGTGTGTATGGATAATCGCTGGGTATCTCCGCATGCTACCTGACTTCTTACAGGTCGGGGTAGCAGAACTGTGTATGTACGGATAACCGTTGGGTATCTCTGCATGCTACCTGACTTCTCACATGTCGGGGTAGAAGAACTGTGTGTGTACGAATAACCGTTGGGTATATCCGCCTGCCACCTGACTCATATGTCAGGATCAGCAAATGTTATGTTTGTACAGATAACCACTTGGGGTATTTCCACCTGCCACCTGACGCATGGCTCAGGATTAACAGATGTTGTGTTTGTACGGATAACCACTTGGGGTATATCCGCCTACCACCTGACGCATAGGTCAGGATCAGCAGATGTTGTCTTTGTATGGATAATCACTTGGATATATCTGTCTGCCACTTAACGCATGGGTTAGGATCATCAGATGTTGTCTTTGTACGGATAATCACTTGGGTATATCCGCCTTCCACCTAACGCATGGGTCAGGATCAACAAATGTTGTCTTTGTACGAATATTCACTTGGGTATATCTTCCTGCCACCTGATGCATGGGTAAGGATCAGCCGATGTTGTCTTTGTACGGATAATCACTTGGGTATATCCGTCTGCCACCTGACGCATGGGTCAGGATCAGCAGATGTTGTCTTTGTACGAATAATCACTTGGGTATATCCGCCTGCCACCTGACACATGGGTCAGGATCAGCAGATGTTGTGAGACCAAAAGAGTCTCGGCCGGAAGAAGCTGACATCTCTGGAAAGGGCGCAAATGACCACATTGGTCTCCGCTTGTCAATCAGACTTGGGGTCTCCAAATGACGAGGTGCAGATAACCATAAGGCGTCTTCGCATGCTACCAGACTCACGGGTCACGATAGCAGGATGGGGTGGTCGACAAAAGCAGGGTTTTCCTCCTACATATCCCCAATTTGAGATGAAGAAATCAGACCTACGTAGTTCTTGCAAAGCGGTTTGTGATACTAAAATAGTCTCTACCGGAAGATGCTGACATCTCCGAAAAGGGTGCAGATGACCACATTGGCCTCTGCTTGTCAATCGGACTTGGGGTCTCCGAATGACGAGGTGCGGATAACCGTAAGGTGTCTCTGCATGCTATTGGACTCTCGGGTCATGATAGCAAAAGGTGGGGTGGTCGACAAAAGCAGGACTTTTGCTCCTACGTATCCTCAATTTGTGATGAGGAACTCAGACCTACATAGTTCTTGCAAAGTGGTGTGAGACTAAAATGGTCTCGGCGTTCTTTCACTAAAATGCGAACATGGTTTAGTAAAGAAACAAAAACCTCCAACTGATCAGAGCAACATATAATTTTTGGAGAAAAACAATGTGTTTATTGGGGAAGGAGGGTATGCTGATAAAATTTTCCCATAACCACAGATGAGATTTTGGATGTTAGCTTTTCGTTTCTAAACGACCATTTAGAGGAAACACCGAGTCCAACTGAAAATAGAAGAAAATCACTCAGAGTGTATAAACCTCACACAGGTAAGTGTTTCATCCTAATTCCGAACCATAGATATGTCATGACTTGATTTTGCAAATCCTTTCCTATCAAATCAAATGTTACATGTATGATCATGGATCAATAAGACTTTTTTGGGAATAGTGTTTTTGGTGGGAAATTTGCATCCAAGTGTCTTGGCCTTTCCCTTTTTATGTTTTTGTTTAGTGCGGGGCGAGAAAGTCGTCAGCGCACAAGATTTTGGTTGGCAATCAAAGGGAGAGGACCACTTCAAGTCGTGGTTTCCTTTCTTTTCTTGTTTACTTGTGACAATTCTGTATTGTTCAGATATTGTCTGGTCCAAAGACCTTTCTGTATATTTCTTTTGTTTTCTTCCGATCTTTGATTGGGAATTTTTCTTTCTTTTTTTCGATCTTTGATCAGGAACTTTCTTTTTTCTTTTGTTTCTTTCGATCTTTGATCGGGAACTTTCTTCTTCTTTTGTTTATGTTTTTGAAGCGTGTTAGCAGCTCAACAGTGAGTGACCCTTCTTTCTTAGGAGACCCCACTATTTCTTCTTCCGAGGGCAAGGATGGAAATTCTCATCCTGGGTCAAGGTTTATGGTGAGTTGGGATTTTGGCTCAAGGCTTGTAGAACGGTTGGACATGATGTATGTCAGGGTGTTGGTTTG
Organism: Glycine soja; assembly: GCF_004193775.1. Lineage (NCBI taxonomy): Eukaryota > Viridiplantae > Streptophyta > Magnoliopsida > Fabales > Fabaceae > Glycine > Glycine soja. The sequence continues at coordinate 23,460,301 of NC_041006.1, forward strand.
GCCAACGGTTCAGGGATAAAGGGGATGTCCCACATTATTTCCTTGACACACATGCAACAATGATGATTAGGAAATTTTATGCAAACGAGTCACGCATGCACCCATGTGGACACTCAAGCATCAAGTTTTATGGTCATGTGACACTAGGGCTCAGGATTCATTTTTCCTATTTAAGTCAACCCAGTGTTTCCAAAATATTCTCTTTTATCAATTCATACATTCATTCGAGTCCATTTTGGGCATTTGGGAAAATTTTCACAGCATTCACCCTTCAGGTGCATACACATTTTTTTTCAAAGACCTTGTGTTCTGAATGGCAAGTTCATTTCCTTTCAAGAGCATGTTGGATTTTTAGCTAACCAATTTTATTTTGTTTTTGTTTTTGTTTTTTCCATGAGGTATTTTGCTACCTAAACATATACATACATATTCAAAGTATTTTTGCTACCTAAACATATATATATTTTTTTGTGAGGTATTGGCTACCTTCCCAATTTGTGCTTGTTTATTTAAATTCCTAGGATTATGAGCAACTAGGTGTGCCCAACTATGATTTACGAAACAAAGGTGAACAAATAACAAGCAAAAATTTAGAAGGTATTAGGCTGCCTTCTAGTAGCTCTTCTTTAACGTCTTGAGCCAGATGCGTGATGACGACTTATTGATCACGGGCCTAGTACCTGCCCCAGTGGTTGGCCGCCTGCTGGTCAGCCACGTGTTGTAGGCAATGCTCCAGCCTTTATAGATGAGCTAAGGGGCTCTGGAGGTGGTGGCGATGTGTCTGTTGCCCATTGCTGGCCGTCCCCAGGCCCCTGTGGTGCCTCGCCCTACGCCTGCCTGGGGGCGCAGTACTTCTTAATGAAAGCTTGGTTAGTAGGGGGCCTGATGACCTTGTTGGGGGTGATGGGCACTCCATAGAACTGGCAGAGGCCCGTAATCAGAGCTAGAAACCCCAGGGCCCTTTTGGACTTCTCTGGGTCCACTAAGTGTCTTGTGGGCACAATCCCTACAAACAGTAGATGGCATCAGAAATCAGTTGAGCCACGTGCACACTTACCTATGTCATGATGGCATAAACCTGCTGACACTTCGGCAGGGGGGAGATGAGGCGAGGATACTTACCTATGTCATGATGGCATAAACCAGTTGGGCCACGAGTAGCCCTCTAAAGACGAAGACCTGGAGCCTTATGAAGGCGAAGACGTGCAGTCCTCTGAAGTCGAGGACGTGTAGCCCTCCAAAGGCAAGGATGTGAAGCCCTCTGAAGGCGAGGGAGTGCAGCCCTCTAAAGGCAAGGACGTGAAGCCCTCTGAAGGCGAGGATGTGCAGTCCTCTGAAGGTGAGGGCGTGTAGTCCTCTGAAGATGAGGACATGCGGTCCTCTGAAGGCAAGGGCATGTAGCCCTCTGAAGGTGAGGACGTGCAACCCTCTTAAGGCGAGGATGTGTAGCCCTCTAAAGTTGAGGACGCCTAGTCCTATGAAGTCGAGGACGTGTAGCCCTCTAAAGGCGAGGACGTGTAGCCCTCTGAATGCGAGGATGTGAAGTCCTCCAAAGCCGAGGATGCGTAGCCCTCTGAAGGCGAGGACGTGAAGCCCTCTGAAGGCGTGGACGTGAAGCCCTTTAAAGGCGAGGACATGCAGTCCCTTGAAGGTGAGGGCGTGTAGCCCTCTAAAGGCGAGAACATGTAGCCCTCTGAAGTCGAGCACGTGTAGTCCTCTAAAGGCGAGGACGTGCAGCCTTCTTAAGGCAAGGACGTGTAGCCCTCTCAAGGTGAGGACATGAAGCCCTCTGAAGGCAAGAACGTGTAGCCCTCTGAAGTCGAGCACGTGTAGTCCTCTAAAGGCGAGGACGTGCGGCCCTCTTAAGGCAAGGACGTGTAGCCCTCTCAAGGTGAGGACATGAAGCCCTCTGAAGGCGAGGACGTGCAGTCCTCCAAAGGTGAGGACATGTGGTCCTCTAAAGGCGAGGACGTGAAGCCCTCTGAAGGCGATGATGTGAAGTCCTCTGAAGGCGAGGCCATGCAGCCCTCTGCAGGCAAGGATGAGTAGCACTCTAAAGTCGAGGACGTGTAGCCCTCTGAAGGCAAGGACGTGCAGCCCTCTTAAGGCGAGGATGTGCAGGCCTCTGAAGGTGAGGACATGAAGCCCTCTGAAGATGAGGACGTGTAGTCCTCCAAAGGCGAGGACGTGTAGCCCTTTGAAGGTGAGCACGTGAAGCCCTCTAAAGGCAAGGATGTGAAGTCCTCTGAAGGCGAGGGCGTGCAACCCTCTGAAGGCGAGGACGTGCAGTCTTCTGAAGGTGAGGGCGTGTAGCCCTTTGAAGGCGAGGACGTGCAGTGCTTTGAAGGCGAGGATGTGCAGTCCTCTAAAGGCGAGGGCGTGCATCCCTATGCAAGCGAGGACGTGTAGCCCTCTAAAGTCGAGGACGTGTAGTCCTCTGAAGGTGAGGTCCTGCAGCCCTCTGAAGTCGAGGATGTGTAGTCCTCTAAAGGTGAGGACCTGAAACCTTCTGAAGTTGAGGACATGCAGCCCTGGCGAGGACGTGCAGCCCTCTAAAGTCGAGGATGTGTAGTCCTCTGAAGGCGAAGACGTGCAGCCCTCTAAAGTTGAGGACGTGTAGTCCTCTAAAGGCGAGGGCGTGCAGCTCTCTGAAGGTGAGGACGTGCAGCCCTCTAAAGGCGAGGACCTATAGCCCTCTGAAGTCGAGGACGTGTAGTCCTCTGAGGCGAGGACGTGCAGCCCTCTTAAGGCGAGGACGTGCAGCCCTCTTAAGGCGTGGACGTGTAGCCCTCTGAATTCAAGGACGTGTAGTCCTCTAAAGGTGAGGGCATTTAGCCCTCTGAAGGCGAGGACGTGCAGCCCTCTGAAGGTGAGGACCTGTAGCCTTCTGAAGGCGAGGACCTGTAGCCCTCTGAAGGCGAGGGCATATAGCCCTCTAAAGTCGAGGACGTGTAGTCCTCTAAAGTCGAGGGCGTGCAGACCTCTGAAGGAGAGGGCGTCCAACCCTCTGAAGGCCAGGGCGTGTAGCCCTCTAAAGGCAATAGGTACTAGTACCCAAGGGTCCACCCTTATGAGAAAGCAAGAGATTGACTCATCGAGAGGGTCGATCATCCCAAATGCAAAAGATTGGACATTAGATGTAGGAAATCTATGCAGTTAACATGATTTTTAGGGATGCAGATGCATGCAACCTTTGTCTTGAAATGCGGTAAATGTGGACTTCGTATGCAACAATGCAATGTCATGGAAAGTTGTACAATGTTCATGACATTCTTTCCCTATTTTGTGATTTTGATTTGATTTGATTTTTGAAAGAGGTGATAATTCATGCAACCTCATCCTATATTTTGCAAATCTCTTTAGGAACCCTCTCAGAGTGTATGTCCTGTTTGATTTACTCACTTGACAATTTTGGAGTGACGGCAATGGAGCCGTTTAATCAATCGATTGAAATCCCAGGGTTTGTCACTTCTCTTTTTTTGTTTAAAAACATTGATGGGTGAGAACTTTTGACCTGCCCCTAGGTTCGCCTGAGGCTCACACATGGTGCCTTTCATTGCCCCAATGTAGGGCTCTGAGGTATCCATCGTTGTTTTGTTTTCACAACCTTGTAGCATGGACGAATGAAAGAAACAGTTGATTCTCAAAAAGGATTTTCAAGGACGAGAAACAATTGAAGGATTTTTCAGTTGACAGGTTAAGTCAAATGACTCCTATTCTTGATAACTCACTTCTCTCTCAAAAAGACAAACTTTTAGGAATGATAAAATGAGGTCACATAAATTTCTATATTTTTACTTGAAAACATAGTCAATCAAATGCCTTTTTTCTTTTTCTTTTTGAAGTTTTATGCTTTAGTCGTTGTTTACGGCATCCTCACCAAATGTGTAGCATGAGTAATTTCTGATTGAACGATCTTGGAAGTCCAAACTCAAGAGCGCAGGTCGCTTAAGCAAACAAACCAATGGCTTGCACTCACATACCAGTGGAATCAAAGATGTAATTGCGAGAGGATGAGGGAGAAAGATGTCAAATTTATCCATTATATTTAGCATTGTAACTGTGGTTTACAATAATGGCATAAACTTGAAAATCCTGATGAGTCATTAGAGACATCTAATAACAACTTTCAAAATTGCCCCATGTGTGGTGTCGCTTGTCAATGTTAGGATTCACAAGCGATTCTCCTCAAATTTCAGCCAGCCTACATTAATTAGACTTTGCACCTTACGCTTCAAGGTCATACAGTGCTCAATGAAATGTCCCAAAACTCCTCCATGACATGTTTCATTAATTTTGGGTCTTGTATTTTGGGCTCCATAATGTAGGTAGGGTACCCTAGAAATATAGGATTTTTCAGCCCTTGTATTTTAGGGCACCTAGACTAGTTTTTGTATTAGGGGTAGTTTTGTAATTTCACATGCACTAAGTGGATATTTGATGTGTGTGGTTGGAAATAAATTTAATTGAATTGGTAGAAGCCCAATCCAATTAAATTTTAGAGGGGGAGGTGAGCATTTGCTTACTACACCCCATTGCCACATCATATAGTCACACTTTGTGCATGTCCTTCATGCTTTTCATGCCTCATGACACCTAAGCACACTTAGTGGAGAATCATGGAATTGATCTTGGATTAGTGGGCTGAACCATAACTAAAATTCACTAATCATAATTAGTGAAATTTTGGCTCCAAAGTTTGGCTCCACAAATTCAATTTCAAATTCAAGTGAAATTTGAATTTCCTTCCAATTTTGTGTGACACTTAGGCTATAAATAAAGGTCATGTGTGTGCATTTTTTTCAACTTTGATCATTTGAATATTAAACTTCAGATTTCAAAGCTCATTTAGAGCACAAAATTTCGTGCTCTTCTCTCCCTCTCCCTTCATTCATCTCCTTCTTCCTCCAAGCTCTTATCCATGGCCTCCTATGGTGGTGAGCTTCTTCTAGACTCATCTTCTCCTTGAAGTGGCGTCTCCTCTCTCTCTTCCTTCTCCATTCCGTTGCCATTCATTTTCCAAGAAGCAAAGGAATCCATTGATGAAGAAGATCCTAGGCCTACAAGCTCCAATGGAGCTTGCATCATGTGGTATCAAGAGCATCTTCATCTAGGTGATGTTCTTTTGCTTCCTCTATCTTTTTGTTCGGTGAATTCTCTTTAATTCCTTGTTCTTCATCTTATTCTCCATGTATATCCTCCATTGTCTTGTGGTTTGGTTCTGTTTAGAGTAGATTAAAAAAAATAAACCGATTAAATCTTAGATCTACACTTGTTCTTGCATTTCTATGGTTCAAATTTTGTAGATCTACTCTTGAATCTTGTTTTTGTGTTGATTTTAGGTTCTATCAATTTTCATTCATAATATTCTTGTGCTGAACCTTTAGATCTAAATTTTGTTCCAAAATATGGATTAGAAAAAAAAACACAAAAATCTAAGTGTAAATCACTTAATCCATGTTGTCTTAGAGTCATGTTTAGTCATAGTAATTGTCACATTATGTTCTAAGTTTGTGTTGAATTTTATTTTGTTGATTGAATTCTAGATACATTTGTTCATGTATTCTTGTCATTCTTAGCCTATCTTTTGAATTTTGAGTCTAATTCATGCATGTTATTTAGTTCATAGCATGTTCTAAATCAATTCCTAGAAGTAGTCTTGTTCTTGAACTTTTTTTTGCTTTCTAAGTTTCCTACATGATGCCTATGATGAAGTTGAGTTGTGGTGCTGAGTTGTGGCTGGATATGTGAATCAAAATAAGTCTTAAGCTCTCTTTAATTGTGTTATTCAAGATAATTGAGCATAAGCAAACACAAATTGTAACTATCCAAGCCTTAAGCAACATAAACACTACTCTTGATTTCTAGGCTGAAATTGCTGGTGCTGGCAGCTTGAACATACGAACTTGTATAAATTACTGGGAATTGGTCACTACGTTTTTTGAGCTGAAACTTTTACTGAATTTTCTAGACATCTGGACCAAAATTATAAAAAAAGAACCAAGCGATTTGAAAATTATTGTGAAAACAAGTGCCAAAACTAGAGGTTTCTTGAGTCTTTTTTTTAGAGTTTTTCTACTCTACTCTAGAGCCATTCTAGGTTTCTCTTTGAGTCCTAGCTTGCTTTTTTCGTGCTTTTCATTGCTTTAATTGTTGAATCATCCTTGGAAATTTGTCTTGTTAAAACTCTATTGGTTTAGCTTTCATTTCATTTTTTTTGGTCTTTGGTTATTGCTTGTCTCTTTGTTTCCTTGCTTGTGAGTTGCCATATAGGGAATTGGAAAGCAGGATTGGTGCCATATCTTGAAGAATTTGAGTCAAGAAGCAAGGGGCCAACCACCTTAAGAGCTATTGGACTAAGAAGCACTCCAAATTGAGTGAAACACTAAAGAGAGAATAGCCACAACAATTGAGGACTTTTTTCTTTGTAATTTTGTAATTGGCAATTTGCTTTGCTTTCAAATTTTGTAACAAAAAGGCCTTTCATTGGAAGTAAGTTGGGAGCCTCCGCTAGGTCACCCTACTTCCATTTGTGTGTAATAATTTTAGGCAATTTTCCCTTAGGATAGTGAGTGTTTTGTTGGGAACCTTAAATGAGGTCATTCAAACACTCTTAGGATCCGCCTAGTTTGCATTTCTTGCACTTTAATTTCTTGCTTATTTTCATAGCTTATTTCCTTTACCCTCCATTGTCAAACCGCCTAGATAGCTTGCCTTTTACCAATTAGTTTTTTTCCGTATCTTTCACACCTCTTTTAGTGTTTATTTTGGCTAGTTTCAACCATAGTTTATTTTACCTTTTGTTTTCAAACCCCCAACTAGAAAAAACCATAACTTAGGAACCAACATGAGTCTTCATTCTTCATCTAGTGTTAATGGTGAGGGTTCTACTCCTAAGGACCCCTTGTATAAGATATTAGATGAGTTGAGATCCCTTAAGTTGTGGAAAGAAAAACAAGAGAGAAAAGAAAAAGGTAAAAAAAGAGTGGAAGAAATAAGTCAAGATGAAAGAGAGAAAATAAGAGAGGAAGAAAGAAGAAAAATAATGAAAGAAATCAAAAGAGAAAAACATGCCTCCTATAGTAGTCATAACTCTTGCAAGAGCCTAAGTGAAGAACTTCGTGACTATTATGAAGGAAGGCATAGGTCACATCTTAGACCTCACTCCCATAGGAGTGAAAATGAAACAAAGCCTCAAGAGGTTCACATTAAACTCCCATACTTCCATGGGAAGGACAACGAAGAGGCTTACTTAGATTGGGAAATAAGGGTAGAGCAAAAACTTAAAAGAAAGCCTACTTTAAAATCTTATGGCTATCATTCTTATCCAAAGAAAGACCAAGGTCTAGGCATCTTAGCGGCAGCACCTTCTAAGCCCAATGATGATAAGGGGAAGACAATAGAAAAGCAACCCTCTAAGGCTAGTATGCAAGAAAAGACTAGCTCCATAAAGTGCTTTAAATGTCTTGGAAGAGGACACATTACTTCTCAATGCTCCACCAAGAAAACCATGATTATGAGGAGCCAAGACATTTATAGTAGCCAAGATGAGGCTACTACTTCACCTTCCTCTAGTGAAAGTGAAGAAGCAAAAGGGGAAGAATCTAGTGAAGAAATCTACCCCCAAGAAGAACGAAAACCTTTAATGGTTAAGGAGGAGTGTAAGGAGGTAAGTGTCTCCTCCAAAAGGTTAGCTAAGAAGGAAAGACATTTTGAAATAAAGACAAATATTAAAGAAATTTCCCCTCTTAAACAACCTCCACATTTTCTCCTTTGTAAAAAGACACTTGTTCGCATTGCCACACCTCTTAGGCTTGAGTTTATTCCTCAAGTAAAGGAGTTGTTGGATGAGGGTTTGGTTCGCAAGAGCTTAAATCTTTGTGCTTTGTTGGTGCCCAAAATAGGTATTATTAGGCACCAAATCCCTAAAATAGGTGGTATGATGAATACTTTGGGTGGTGCAACACTCATTTGTAAAATCACTCGTGCACCCAACATCTTCATGATTTGTGTACATAGGGACTCATTAGGTAGGTTTGTTCTTATTTTTAGTTTCAATACAAACTTAGGTACTCATATGGGACACCTTAGGTTTGTCATACTTTTTGGTAGGAATAATCAACATGAAAATATAGAAAAAGGTATGTTCTATTGCTTTACTTTTCTTAATTTTTTAAATTGTGATCAAGGGGTTCCCATGAACCCTAAGAGAATAAAAGTCATTCCTGAGTGGCCCACTCCACCAAGTGTAAGAAAAATTTGGGGCTTCCATGACTTAACAAACTTTTACAAAAGGTTTATCCCATATTTTTCTATACTTTTAGCACCACTCATTGAGTTGGTGAGGAACTATGTTTCTTCATGGGAAGATGCCCAGGAAATGAGTTTTCAGACCTTACCTTACTTCAACATACTGAACACCACTAATACATATGTTTTTGTTCTTTCTACAGGTATTGAGGAAAAAAGCCCAGAGTTTCAAGAACCTCGGGATTTGAGGTCAAATCCTTTTCAAGGGGGAGGGAATGGTGCAATCCTACCCCGCAAGGGCATAGGATAGAAGACTCCAATTAGATTGGGCCAAAGATGCAAGAGGAGGCCCTAGGGTTCTTATGAGCCTTAGGGTAGATTTCGGGCCCATGGGCTAAGTACGAGCCCACTTATCTTTGTACATATTAGAATAAGGTTTCATTAATTTTGGGTCTTGTATTTTGGGCTCCATAATGTAGGTAGGGTACCCTAGAAATATAGGATTTTTCAGCCCTTGTATTTTAAGGCACCTAGACTAGTTTTTGTATTAGGGGTAGTTTTGTAATTTCACATGCACTAAGTGGATATTTGATGTGTGTGGTTGGAAATAAATTTAATTGAATTGGTAGAAGCCCAATCCAATTAAATTTTAGAGGGGGAGGTGAGCATTTGCTTACTACACCCCATTGCCACATCATATAGTCACACTTTGTGCATGCCCTTCATGCTTTTCATGCCTCATAACACCTAAGCACACTTAGTGGAGAATCTTGGAATTGATCTTGGATTAGTGGGCTGAACCATAACTAAAATTCACTAATCATAATTAGTGAAATTTTGGCTCCAAAGTTTGGCTCCACAAATTCAATTTCAAATTCAAGTGAAATTTGATTTTCCCTCCAATTTTGTGTGACACTTAGGCTATAAATAAAGGTCATGTGTGTGCATTTTTTTCAACTTTGATCATTTGAATATTAAACTTCAGATTTCAAAGCTCATTTAGAGCACAAAATTTCGTGCTCTTCTCTCCCTCTCCCTTCATTCATCTCCTTCTTCCTCCAAGCTCTTATCCATGGCCTCCTATGGTGGTGAGCTTCTTCTAGAATCATCTTCTCCTTGAAGTGGCGTCTCCTCTCTCTCTTCCTTCTCCATTCCGCTGCCATTCATTTTCCAAGAAGCAAAGGAATCCATTGATGAAGAAGATCCTAGGCCTACAAGCTCCAATGGAGCTTGCATCAACCCTTGCTGGGATTATCGCTACCATTGCATTATCAAGTAGATATGGGAGCAAGTTAGCATATGACACTAGAATTTGGGGTGTTTGCGCTAAAGGTGGTGTTTGGGAATTGGGCTTGTGGTAAGTAGGCAAGCCTTGTGGCTGATTTGGGGATGGCTTTTGCGGATGATTGGGTGAGAGGGACTGTTATTGGTTGAGTAATGACATTGTTGGGCTGATGGGAAATTTGACCGTGTAGGAATGGCAGTCATAGCAAGGGTTTCTCCCTCATTCGCATCCTCTTCATTTGCCCAAGTTTTCACATTCATCAAATCAGGATGATCAGATTTGCCTTTTTCCAGACCCACTTTGATCCTTTCATCGGCGAAGACCAAATCCGCAAAGCTTGAAGGTGTGTAACCCACCATTTTCCATAGAAGTGTTGTGGTTGAGGGAAAAATTAAGGCCTCTCCAAAGTGTTTTGCAGAGGTATACCACCAATTGCTTGCCCTTCAGTGGCATATCCGAGGCAAGGCTCGAAGTCAGCTTGAATGTGGTGGGGAATTTCATGTGTCTCCCCCATGGTTTGAGAGACATGTGCATGATCAATTTGAGGTTGTTGGCTTTCAGTGAGTATGGGAGCGGAGTTATTGACATCCTCACTGGGAGTGTATGCCACATTGGGTGGTGTATAGTTGGGAGGCAAGCCATATGGTGGGAAGGCAAGCTTGTTTTTTGCACTAAATGAGGGCCGCCCGTACCTCCCAACTCCTTGCCTTCCAAACCTACCATATCTGAGGTTGGATGATTTATTTGGTTGAGGCCATATGGGGGGTCAGGTCCACTTCAGCAATGGTGCTGGTAGTGGCTATTGCAGCCGCATTGACCTCCATTATCTCCTTTATGCTTATCATGGCCTCCATCATTGTGACTATTTTCTCTTTCAAGGCCTCCGTGTCGGCCTTCATTTGCTCTTGCACCTCCTCTACTTCACCCATTACTCTAGCTCTAGCACAGGTTTGGTAAGGGCGCCGCAAAGCGTGTTTTTTCCTTTTGATAACAATGATTAAGTTCATTTTTTCTTCAAGGAAAGAATGCAATGAGCAATGCAACCAATGAAAAGCATGGATGTATGTGAATGATGCACAGTTGAAGTATTGCGGATTTTTACGCAGGACATGAGGTTGAATCAATTTAGATTTTCAACATGGTCCATGACATCTTTGTCAAGGTGAAACTGGAAGTAACAAGGGCATCAATAGTCCTAAATGTGTTTGGTAGTAGACGAAGCAGCGATGTAACTTGATCCATCTTTTGCCCCAATTTTTTGCAAGATGGTTACTTCCATACTTCAACTTGACTTGATGAACCTTTTCGTAAAAGCATGAGCTTGGTTCAACCCCATAACCCAATGAATGGAAATTTTGATCGCCAATACTTCGACAACATTTCATAGAGATGAAAGACTCAGGAATACGTATGCTACGCATGGAAAATGTAATTATGAGATTGAGATGCCTGAAGAAACATCATTTCCTAGTTAACCACGCATTAGGTACCATGCTCAATCATTTTGTTTAGTTGTTTTTTTTTTAGAAATGGGTTTATGATCCCAACATGGTTGGCTCATGGTACCTAATACATGCAACTAAGAATGCAGTGTGAATTTTCACGCTTCCTTTTTTTTGTTTTGGTCTTGCAGAGGAAAACGCAAGGATCATGCATGAGTGAACATGAACATAAAAGGTATGCAAAAAGCATGGTAGATGCAGATGCATAGTGATGAAATGACTTATGCATGAAATGATAAGTGACAAATGTAGGAACGATACATCCATTACGATGCCATTAAGAGATGCTTATGCGATGCATGATATGAATGCATTTATAGACACGAGAGCCCGAAAAATCTTCTCTTCTTACTTGCGCATTTCGGGGCGCAGTGCCCCATGTGTGCAGTTAAGAAGGTGATATGGACCTTCCGGCTTCCTGTGACAAAAGATGAGACAAACATACAATGCATGCGTGACGACATGATGCAGATGCGCAAAAGTGAAACAGGGGGATGTACACAGCATGGCAATATCCCCAAATAATCATACAGCAAAGGCGTACATGACATTTAGGTTATATGCATGACAATGTTTAAAAGGCACGCAGCGTGTTCGCTTCGTGCCCCTATTTTAAGGACCTAAAAGGGAAGAACTAAAAGGCTTTTAGTGATAATTCCCAAGGTGGTCATATCTCTCTTGATGGTTTCTAGAGGTATCATCCCCTTCGAAAAACATATTGCGGCAGTAGGGACTACCAGCAACAATATGTTATCAAAGAGAAAAACTCTAGATGAGGGTTCACTGTTATCAAGCAAGTCGGAGACCCAGCATGACCACAGATTCACCTCCACTCCTTATGTTCCTATGGACCCGGGTATAGGGCCCCTTTTCAACTCACCGTGTGTGCAAAAAGCTGTTGGTGTTGTGTACATCAAATGAATACATATTTATCTCATGCATACATTAAAACACGCTTACAACATCGAAGAAGTTTATACAAGAACATAAAGAAAAGGGAAACTGATGAAAGGGAAAACACAACTTTTGCACAAAAGATTAATAGGCCTAACTCTCTAAAAATAGTCCCTAGTGGAGTCGCCAACTATCGTAACCTACGCTTCGGCGGGAGGGCGACGCGGGGCTCACGGGTGCATCTTCCTAGGAAGGATGGCGCGCAGAGTCGCAACCAACATTTATTCGAGGAAAACATCAGAAAAATCGGAACGTGTGATCTATGAACTTTAATTGTGAAAGGTTCGGGAATTGTTCTTACGCACGGGGAAGGTATTAGCACCCCACGCGTCTGTCACAAGGGACGTTAGCCTTCAATCAAGTGTGCAAATATGACTTCAAAACTACGTATTTTCCCTTTTTATATTTTTTATGTTTTTCTTCCTTTTTTATGTTTTTTTAGCTTTTTATGGGTTTTTTTGTATTTTTTTTTATCTTTTTGTGGTCGACAAGGGTGTTTCCCTCGCTCCTACATATCCTCAATTGCGATGAGGAAATCAGACCTGCGTAGTTCTTTGAGAACTAAACGTTGGTTAAGTTGTTTTTATCTTTTTTAGAAAGATATATTTTAACCGAACAAAAGTCATTTAAGGCATTGGACCATTTAAATGATCTTTTGATTTTAAAAGGAGAGAAATGCTAAGGCGTTGGACCATTAATGATCTCTTAGTTTTGAAAGGAGAGAAACATTAAGGCGTTGGACCATTAACGATCTCTTGGTTTAGAAAGAAGAGAAACGTTAAGGCATTGGACCATTAACGATCTCTTTGTTTTTTTTTAAAGGGGTGGTCGACAAAAGCGGGGCTTTTGCTCCTACGTATCCTCGATTTGTGGTGAGGAACTCAAACCTACGCAGTTCTTGCAAAACTAAACATTTGTTTAGTTGTTTTTATCTTTTTTTGCAAGATATATTTTAACCAAACAAAAGGTCATTTAAGGCGTTGGACCATTAAACGATCTTTTGATTTTGAAAGGAGAGAAACGTTAAGGCGTTGGACCATTAACGATCTCTTGTTTTTGAAAGGAGAGAAACGTTAAGGCGTTGGACCATTAACGATCTCTTGGTTTTTGAAAGTAGAGAAACATTAAGGCGTTGGACCATTAACGGTCTCTTGGGGTGGTCGACAAAAACGAGGCTTTTGCTCCTACGTATCCTCAATTACGATGAGGAAATCAGACCTACGTAGTTCTTGCAAAAGCGGTAAAGTTTATGTGTTGATTTTATGCTTTTGAATGATCCATGTTAACCAATAAAAGCAAAGAGGACCGTTTAAGGCATTGGACCTTAAAACGGTTTTAAGTGACTTTTACGGACAAAGCCTAATTTGTGAGTTGATTTTAGCCTTAGTTTCACTTTGGTTATTAGTCAATTCATTCATGGAAACTTTCAAAGAAAACACGTCCGATTGATTTTTTTGATTATTTTATTCAAAGATATTTGATGATTTTATTATTATTTTTTTCAGATATTTTGATTATTTTATTATTATTTTACCTTTTTTGGTTTAACCGAAGTTATAGAGCGAACGATCGGTTAGATTTTGTTTTAATAGTGATTAAACAAAATTACAACGCAAATGATCGGTTGAAATTCATTTTATCATTTATTAGGTGAGATAACGGCTTAAACGATCGGTTAAAGCTCGTTAAAAATAGAAGAAAAAAAACCGAAAGTGAACGAAATGAAGATGAAAGCCAACAAAACAAGAAATGAATTGAAAGTCTCGGATTTGAAAACTTACCGGTTGAAGAACGAAGAATGAACGAAGAACGAACGAAAAACAACGAAGAATAGTGGAATATCTTCACGAAATTGCTCACGAAAACGTCTCGAAAGCGTTACGAAAACACTTCGGCTTGGATTTTCTTCACGGAAACACATTTTTTCACCCAAAACAACTGAAATGCACAACAAAGGGGTCAGGGACCCTTTGGAATAGCCCCCCGGCCTATATATAGAAAAAATAGGGAGGAGGTTGCCGCCTAGCTCGCCCAGGCGAGTAGGTTACTTCCTCAGGAAGTTTCCTGATGCACCCCACATTTTACTAAGCTCACCCCCTTTTTCGTAATTTACAGTAGCATATCAAACTTGATTTTATTCTTTTTTCTCTTCCTTCTCACCCATATTAAGTGAAATATGCTTATTTAGGGTTACGGGAATTTTACGGAAAAATTACAGAAGTCCCGAAAGCCATTTTTCAACAAAACGGGGGAGGAGCTTGCCGCCCAAGCGAGCTAGGTTGCTTCCTCCTTAAGCAACCCAGCTCCAAAAATGTTCTGGATGGGCCTAGGTTCGAAAATTTCTATTTACACCTCTATCTTAATAAGTTCACCCCTTATTTTTGTGTTTTTTTGGCTGTTTTCCTTCTGAAACCTCACGAAACTTTATGGATTCCACGGAGATGGGTGTTTAGCCTTCCAAAGCAATGAACAACGGTCTCTGGATGAAATTACGGTGTAACAGTCTATTTACACACCCCCACTTTGCTAAATACACTCTCATTTTCCTGTTTTTGGTCGGTTTCTCTCCGAAACATCCTGGAACTTTATGAATTCCACAGAGATGGGTGTTAAACATTTTGAAGTGGTCAAATGAAGGTCGCATGCTGACAAATAATGGTCCCCGAGCGAAATTAGGGTATGACAAAAGGCAACAATAGAACTATATCTAAGTAACAGATGACAAAGTTTTAAATTTTAATCACACCTTGGTTCATAACTACTCATTCGTATTTTATATATTTAAAAACAATCATAAACCAAAATTCATATAGTATACAAACTTCCAATGGTCAACTAACTAAACCTTTGGAAAGTAACATGTTGTTAGCCCAAAACTTTCAGCAAAAAATAGTTATTTTGTTGAGATGGAAATTAAAACCAAGTGAAGAGGCATAGATGATATCATTCATGCACCTCGTTGGAATTGTCAGTGCTATATAGTACCACAGTGAATTTGGAACTACAGTTCCTATAGTAGTGGTCATGACTGGGAGTGAATCGAAACTGTATTTGTGGTAGAGAGGACCCCCCCAACCTAGTTGGCATGCGAGCACCTGGCTTTGTGTGCTACATGTTTATGCACACACTCATGCTCATTTCATGCACCCTCCATGCGTATCATGGTTTGTCTAAGGTTTTGGGGGCTCAATTTTTTATTTGTCCTTAATTAGGTGAACCCCATTGAGAGAGAGAGCCATCACTATTGCTAATAATCTTTACCAACGTAAATACCTTAAGGCCACTTATTACATTTAAGCTCTATGCTCACCAAATTCTTTTATCTTAAAGGATGTTTGTTCAATTTTTATACACTATAATCATTTAATGTCTCTATGTTATGTAATTACTACATGGTGCCATCGTACATACATAATCGAGTGGCTGGTCAAAATGCTAACATGCTTTTGAAGATCCTTGGTAAGAATGATATATATGGGGAGCAATAAAAGGAGAAAAAAATTAATGATGTTGTTAGTCATGTTATACGACTAACTTTTATATAGAAAACATTTTTCAAAACTTGTATAGTTCCCCAATTAATGGTTATTTTGTAGTAATTTGTAAATAAATCTTGTTTTATTGTTAAAGTTGTCTCTAGAATATTTCCATTGGATTTAATGATGAAATTTGTGCAATTTCAGGTTAAAAAAAGGCTAAGTCATGAAGTGCTAAAAGTGACAGTTGAGCTCAACTCATTAGTGGGGCTAAGGGTGCATCCGTCGCTAAGCACAGCTTCAGCATGCTTAGCGCAATAGAAGAATTTGGCAGAGCATCAATATCAAGGTCACGCGCTAAGCTGAGATCAGTGTGTTAAGCACAACAATTGTCTTCAGCCAGGCTCAGCGCATGACTGGTGCTAAGCTCAAATCCATTTACTCGTGCTAAGCGCGAAGGTGGCACTAAGCACAACGTTACGGATTCAGAGCCTATTTAAAGCCTGTCTTGTGCAGAATTAGGGTACACACAAAAAAATAGAGAATTCCAGGGCACACCACAATTCTTATTTTGGGAAAAGAGCTCTGGAGGCAACAAGAGGAGTAGCTTTTGCAGAGAGACCTAGGTTTTGTAATTAGAAAGAGACTAGTGAGTTGCAGAGTGATTGTGAGATGCTAAGAAAAGGAGGAGGGATCCCCCTTCTTGTGTAAGGAGCAGTTATTCTCTACTCTTAATCTCATTATTGTTAGGGTTTTTCTGTAATGGTTGGCTAAACACCCTTGTTGGGGATTTCTAAAGTACAACTGATGTAACTCCTTTAATATCTAACTAGTTGTGTTTATTGTGTTCAATGCTTCTTTCAGTGCTTAATTTTTGTATGCTCTTGGTCGGATCACCCAGTTGTGTGCATAGTTAGGTGACTTTAGCATTGGGAAATGTACTGTTGCCTTAGAACTTGATTGAAGCAGGATTGAAACTTAGTCTTAAATGAGGAATCTGCGGATTAAGTTTTGGTTTCAAATATGTTGTTACAATAATGTTGTTTGATCTAAGCCTAGTCTTAAATGAGGGATCTGCAGATGAAGCTTAGGTTAAATTAGTCTAAACTTTCATAAGCTGTTTAGGCTGAGCCTAGTCTTAAATGAGGGATCTACGGATGAAGATTAGTTTAAGTTAGTCTAAACCTACGAGGGTTGTCTAAATTAAGCCTAGTCCAAAAAGAGGGATCTGAGGACGAAGCTTGGATTGATTCAACCTAACTAGGAATTGAGGTTTAGTAATTTAGGCTACAACATAGAACACAAAAGCATGATTGATTAGAGAAATATCTTTATATACATCAGCTTGTTTGTTAAAAAGACCCAACACTTTTACCTACTACTGTCAATCTTACTTGCATTTTTTTTACTAGTTTTTAGCCTAGACTTAGTTTAATTCTATTCTAAACCATCAATTATCAATGTTTCTTTCAACAATGCCTTATTTCTAAATTTAACCCTGTCTAATACAAGTTCCCTGAGTTTGATACTTGGATTCATCTGTTTTAATTTTAAATACTTGACGATCCGGTGTGCTTTCTGGCTAATCGGATTTCCCTTGAACATATTTGTATAAAGAAAAATTGGACCAAAAAGTAACTGTAGGGGAAGTTGGCATGCGAGCACCTGGCTTTGTGCGCTGCATGTTTATGCACACACTCATGCTCATTTCATGCACCCTCCATGCGTATCATGGTTTGTCTAAGGTTTTAGGGGCTCAATTTTTTATTTTTCCTTAATTAGGTGAACCCCATTGAAAGAAAGAGCCATCACTATTGCTAATAATGTTTACCAAGGTAACTACCTTAAGGCCACTTATTACATTTAAGCTCTATGCTCACCAAATTCTTTTATCTTAAAGGATGTTTGTTCAATTTTTATACACTATAATCATTTAATGTCTCTATGTTATGTAATTACTACATGGTGCCATCGTACGTACATAATCGAGTGGCTGGTCAAAATGCTAATGAACACTTTTGAAGATCTTTGGTAAGAATGATATATATGGGGAGTAATGAAAGGAGAAAAAAAATTAATGATGTAAAGCTCATATTAGTTTATTAAGCACATTGAAATTTATTGCTATTATTTTCTCTCTTCGTAATGTGGTCGAGAACAAAGACTATTCAAATCTAAAACTATCAAAGTGGATCAGAAAACAAGCAGTCACATACCTCAATCGCGATAGTGACGAACCCCAACTCGTTTGCGGTGGTTGCAGGTTGAGCGCAGTTGTAGGTTGAGCTGCAATTGTAGGTTCAGCAGCATAGTTTGCGACAGTGACACGAGCCTCAATTGCGAGACGACAGGGTGAGGAAGAGATGACTGAGGAGAAAGAAGAAAGAGGGTTTGAGCGCGCAGGGGCAAAAATGAATTGGGGTTTTAATTTATGGATAGCACAACATTGGTTTTTTCAAAACCGATGTTAACTAGTTGATGTTAACATCAGTTATTGAAAAAAACTAATGTTAACAAATTAATGTTAACATCGGGTTTTGGAAAAACCGATGTTAACCTCAACTAGTTAACATCGGTTTTGAAAAAAAAATGATGTTAACTAACTCGACTTATTTGCAAAAATGCCACCATGCTCTTGTTAACATCAGTTTTTTGAAAAACCAATGTTAACCCTACGATGTTAAATCTATAAATTCTAGTAGTGTTTACTTTAAAAAGAAAATAAAAATATCAAACAAAATGCTAAGGAAAAATTTACAGCATATGTGTCCAATTCTCCTGTGGATACATGGGAAATGACAGAATTCAATAAAGATGTTTCCTTTAGCGTCAATTCTTTTATTTCCAAGAGGGCATTGTAGGTAGCAAAGTAGTTACGAGTTTGTCGATGTTTTCCATGTACATAGGCAAAACCAAAGACATGCATAACAATTAGAAGTCAAGTGAAAACTAGCATGAATATGATTTGATTAAAAAAATAAAAAATATTAGCCTCCCGCTAACTTAAGTTTTCCTCTTTTCTTAATAATAAACTCTTTTTCATCAAAACAATTTATGAACCTGAATTTGGGCATACAGCTCTAAGAGCCAGCATTCGTAAAAAGGTTTTTAAAAAGAACATATATTAAACATAAAAAACAAAATTGCACTTTCTATTGAGTTGTTATTTTACCTACCTCAAGTTGAAGGTGAGTTCAAATTGCACAAAATTGAAAAATGTACGTGTTTCCAAGAGTTTTAAAAAGTACAAGGGCATTGGAAAACATGTGCAAATGAAATTTGAAATAATATATCCTTGATTAGTTTAGTTGCACATAATTAGAACTAGGTAAGAACATATTCAACTTCATTCGATAGAGTTTTAAAGAGTATAATGAGAATTATGTACAAGTGAAAGTGAAAGAAACAAACATACTGGATGACTTCTGATTGGCACGGTAGGTCATCAATCTATCATCTTAATACCACAATTTACCTCAATCTAGCAGCAAGTTCCTAACACAAAGGGAAAAGTCATGATGTTTATAGTAATTGAAAGTTGAAACAAGCAACATTCATGAACTAGTCAAAGGAAGTTTATGGTTTTAAATAGCAGTTTCCAAATGCAATTACAGCAGCAACATTTCTGTTTGGGAGTTTGTTTTGCAACTATATCCTGATTGCAATTGCAACCACATTGGCCCACATGTTCCACAATTTCTGTAATTGAAGTGCAACCCCAACAACAATTTAAAACCATCAAGTGCCACAAAATGAGAATAAAAAAAGTATGTGTGGAAGCAAAGCTTTCCAAGTTTATTTTGATGATGCCAAAGACTCAAGTCAAGTATCAAGAGTCAAACAAGTTTCAAGAATCAAAGAGTCGTTCAATCAAGAATCGAGATTCAAGTGAAGATTCAAGAGAAGACTCAAGATATGCAAGAACTTCAAGAAAAGCATCTAGATAAGTATAAAAAGATTTTTTCAAAAGAAAAGATTGAATAGCACAATTTGTCCAAAAGAATTTTTCAAAGAAAAATCTTTTACCAGAGTTTTTACTCTCTGGTAATCGATTACCAGAAGGCAGTAATTGATTACCAAAAGCCCAAACAGTTTTATAACTATTTTACAAAGTAGTAATCGACTACCATGGGCATGTAATCGATTACCAATTTTTTTAAACGTTGGATTTCAAATTTCAAGAGTCACAACTTGTGATAAAACATTTTCAAACTTGTGTAATCGATTACACAACATTTGTAATCGATTACCATTGTTTCTAAATGTTTTGATTTTTAAATTTAAACATGAAGAGTCACATCTGTTGATGTGTAATCGATTACACTATGATGACAATTGATTACCAGTGACTGATTTTGAAAAATAAATTGCCAAAAGACACAATTTTTAAAGTGACTAGTTTCTGAAGGTCTTTTCAAGAGTCACAACTTTTAAAGTGACTAGTTTTCAAAAGAGTCACAACTTTTAAAGTGACTAGTTTTCAAGAGAGTCACAACTTTTAAAGTGACTAGTTTTGAAGAAATTGCCAAGAGTCACAACTTTTAACTTGGTTTTTCAAGAGCCATCAAATGGCTATAAATATGTGACCATGGCACGAATTAAAAAAAAAACAGATTCCTTTCATTCAAAAAGAGATTTTTTCTGATTCACTTCTCATCATCTTTCTAAGAGTTTTTGTTCAATACTTTCTATGTCAAAAAAAGTTCATTGGTCAAAAACTTGTGCTATTCTTTTGATTCATTCCTTCTTCCTCTTGCCAAAAGAATTCAAAGAACTAACCGTCTGAGAATTCTATTGATTCCCCAAACAAAGAATTCAAAGAACTAACCATCTGAGAATTCTGTGTAAGAAGCGGGTAGCTTCTTGGTTGTAATAGTGAACACAAGGGAGGGTACATCCTTTGTGGTTCGCTTTAAGTAGAGGGTTCTACTTGGTTTTTCAAAGAGAACAAGGGAGGGTACATTCTTTGTGGCTCTTTGCTTGTAAAGGATTTTACAAGGTTATTGGAAATCTCAAGAACCGCGGGTTGCTTGGGGACTAGACATAGGCACGGGTTGTGGTCGAACCAGTATAAATCTTATGTTTGCTTTCTTCTTCCCTACACTCTTTACTTTTCCACTGTGCACTTTTTACTTCCGCTTTACTTTTGTCTAAGTTATTGTTTCTGTTCTTTACTTTCTCATAACTTAGTAGTAAATCCTAATTGACTCTAGTAATATTAAGAAGGATAAATTTTAATTAGTCAAGACACATTAATAATTAATTCAATCCCCCCCTTCTTAATTACTCCGAGGCCACTTGATACAACAAGTGGTATCAGAGCAAGGTTTCTTGAGAAAAGTTTCACAACTTCAAGATAAATGGCCTCTTTAAATTCTCTATTTTTTGAAAGTAATTTCAGGTATAGATCAAATCTGAAATCATTTCAAGATCATGATGAAGACCAAGCCAACTTATGTCTCATGACAAAATCTCATGAGAACAACGAGGAAGAATCTGTAAGGAAGAAGTGGTACATCGACAATGGATGTTCCAAGCATATGACGAGAGATGTATCCAAGTTTACAACCATTTCCCCATGAAAAGTGGACATGTTACATACGACGACAACAACAAAGGCAAAATCATTGGAGTCGGCAAAATAGGTACGAGTTCCTCTACTCCCATTGAAAATGTGTTACTTGTAGAAGGTTTAAAGCATAGCCTATTAAGTGTTAGTCAATTATGTGATAGAGGATATAAAGTATCTTTTGATTCTGAAAAATGTGTTATCAAGCATGAGCATGACAAACATATTGAGCATATAGGTTTCAAAGAAAATAATGTTTACATGATTGATATGAAACAAAAATCTGAAAATGATAAATGCTTTCTAAGTAAAGATAGTGATCCTTGGCTATGGCATAAGAGAATTGCTCACATTAACATGGATCATCTAAATAGATTAATCTGAAAAGACCTAGTTATTGGTTTACCAAAATTAAAGTTTGAAAAAGATAAATTATGTGATGCATGCCAAAAAGGTAAACAAACAAGAGCATCTTTTAAATCTAAAAATATTGTCTCTACCACTCAACCATTACAATTATTGCACATGGATTTGTTTGGACCTTCTAGGGTCACGAGTTTTGGTGGTAGTTACTATGCATTAGTAATTGTTGATGACTATTCTAGGTATACCTGGACTTTATTTCTTACTCACAAAAATGATGCATTTCATGCATTTAGGAGACTTGCCAAAATCATCCAAAACAAGAAAAATCTCAAAATCATCTCCATTAGAAGTGATCATGGAGGTGAATTTGAAAACAAGGACTTTGAAATGTTTTGCGATGAACATGGCATAGAACACAACTTTTCTACACCTAGGACACCCCAACAAAATGGTGTACTAGAAAGGAAAAGTAGGTCCTTAGAAGAAGGGAGGGTACATCCTTTGTGGCTCTTTGCTTGTGTCGCAACGTGCCCTTCGCGAGCGAGCGAAGGCGAGGAATATTTACGTTTGAGGAAGCTATTAGCACCTCTGACGTTTGTCTCAAAGGACAACAACCTATTTTTTAGAATTGTGAAAATTTTGTTACCTTAACTTTTATTTCTTTTTATTTTTTGAGGTCGACAAAAGCGGAGCTTTTGCTCCTACGTACCCTCCATCAAAGAGGAAATCATACCTACGTAGTTCTTTCTTTAAAGGTGAATCAAGCAATTCTTTTACTTGAAAGGTGATCACTTAAAGGTGTTGGGCCTTTAAAAATGATCCATTTTAACTTGGTAAGAAAAAGCTGAGATAAAACTTTCAAATCCTTTTTTAGTGATTTTTTTGGTGGACGAGCTTGACTTGGCGAATTGATTTTATCCTTAGTTTCGCTTTAATTATTTAGTCAATTCAATTAAGAATGAGAAATCCCAAAGGGAAAACGTCCGATTGATTTTTCCGCTTCATTTTACTAAAAGATATTTTTTATTATTATATTATTATTTTACCTCTTTTTTGATTTCCAACGTGGTTACAACACGACCAAACGGTCGGAATTCATTTTAACCGAAATTAACGGATGATACAATTCAAATGATCGGTGGAAATTTATTTTATTTTTAGATTAGGCGAGAAATGACTTAAATAAATGACTGAAGCACGTCAAAAGGGGGTATAGAAAGCGAATGAAAACGAGAATAAAAATACATGAAACAAAATGTGGACCACCACGGGTACATAAAATGAATTGAAAAGCTCGGTTTGAGGTACTTACCCGTTGAAGACTGAAGAAAACGAAGAACGAACGATGAATGTTGAAGAACGGTCGAGAATCTTCGCGTAATTACTCACGAAAACGTTATGGAAGCGCCTCGGCTTGGATTTTCTTCGCGGAAACAATTTTCCTCAGCAAATTTAAGAGAATACAAAGTGCCAAGAAGGCTGAACCCCTTCTCTCTTCACTCCTCCCCCTATTTATAGCAAAATAGGGGAGGAGCTTGCCACCCAGCTCGCCCAGGCGAGCAAGGTTGCTTCCTCCAGAAGCAACAGCCTTCTGGAGGAAGAATCTGGAAGGCCCAAGTGGGCATGATTGCTATTTGTACCCCCCTTTTTACTATATGCACCCCCCATTTACCTTTTTTGATAATTCTTTTTCCGTAACGTTACGAAACTTTACGAATTTCATAACGATACTTATTTTCCTTCCGCAAAGTTACGAATCCTTACAGATTATATATTTACTCTTTTTTAGCTTTCGAAGAAGTTACGAAAACTCACGGATTGCGAAAAACACCTCCTTTCGATTGCTTGAGTGTGGATTCTCTAGTGTAATCCTCCATTCCCTTTTTTTCGGTGCCCTATGAATGTCATTGCCTAGAGCTATTAATGCATCCTCCACCCAAAGAGTTTGGAGCTATGCTTCATGATTGCTTGAGTGTGGATTCTCTAGTGTAATCCTCCATTCCCTTTTTTTCGGTGCCCTATGAATGTCATTGCCTAGAGCTATTAATGCATCCTCCACCCAAAGAGTTTGGAGCTATGCTTCAAGATTGCCTAAGTGTGGACCCTCTAGTGCAATCCTCCATTCTCCCTTTTTTTGGGAGCCCCATGAATGTCATTGCCTAGCGCTGTTCATGCATCCTCCACCCAAAGAGTTTGGAGCTATGCTTCATGATTGCCTAGTGTGGACCCTCCAGTGCAATCCTCCATTCTCCCCTTTTTTCGGAGCCCCATTAATGTCATTGCCTAGCTCTGTTCATGCATCCTCCACCCAAAGAGTTTGGAGCTATGCTTCATGATTGCCTAGTGTGGACCCTCTAGTGCAATCCTCCATTCTCCCTTTTTTTGGGAGCCCCATGAATGTCATTGCCTAGCGCTGTTCATGCATCCTCCACCCAAAGAGTTTGGAGCTATGCTTCATGATTGCCTAGTGTGGACCCTCCAGTGCAATCCTCCATTCTCCCCTTTTTTTCGGAGCCCCATTAATGTCATTGCCTAGCTCTGTTCATGCATCCTCCACCCAAAGAGTTTGGAGCTATGCTTCTTGATTGCCTAAGTCTGGACCCTCTAGTGCAATCCTCCATTCTCCCCTTTTTTTTCGGAGCCCCATGAATGTCATTGCCTAGCGCTATTGATGCATCCTCCACCCAAAGAGTTTGGAGCTATGCTTCATGATTGCCTAAGTTTGGACCCTCTAGTGCAATCCTCCATTCTCCCTTTTTTTTCGGAGCCCCATGAATGTCATTTCCTAGCGCTGTTCATGCATCCTCCACCCAAAGAGTTTGGAGCTATGCTTCATGATTGCCTAAGTGTGGATCCTCTAGTGTAATCCTCCATTCCCTTTTTTCGGAGCGCTATGAATGTCATTGCCTAGTGCTGTTCATGCATCCTCCACCCAAAGTGTTTGGAGCTATGCTTCATGATTGCCTGAGTGTGGATTCTCTAGTGTAATCCTCCATTCCCTTTTTTTCGGTGCCCTATGAATGTCATTGCCTAGAGCTATTCATGCATCCTCCACCCAAAGAGTTTGGAGCTATGCTTCAAGATTGCCTAAGTGTGGACCCTCTAGTGCAATCCTCCATTCTCCCTTTTTTTTTTGGAGCCCCATGAATGTCATTGCCTAGCGTTGTTCATGCATCCTCCACCCAAAGAGTTTGGAGCAATGCTTCATGATTGCCTAGTGTGGACCCTCTAGTGCAATCCTCCATTCTCCCCTTTTTTTTTGGAGCCCCATGAATGCCATTGCCTAGCGCTGTTCATGCATCCTCCACCCAAAGAGTTTGGAGCTATGCTTCATGATTGCCTAGTGTGGACCCTCTAGTGCAATCCTCCATTCTCCACTTTTTTTGGAGCCCCATGAATGTCATTGCCTAGCGCTGTTCATGCATCCTCCACCCAAAGAGTTTGGAGCTATGCTTCATAATTGCCTAGTGTGGACCCTCTAGTGCAATCCTCCATTCTCCACTTTTTTCGGAGCCCCATGAATGTCATTGCCTAGCGCTGTTCGCCAATTCTCCATTCTCCACTTTTATTCGGAGCCCCATGAATGTCATTGCCTAGCGCTATTCATGTGTCCTCCACCTTCGTGTCTGGAGCCCCGCGAATGTCATTGCCTAGCCCTGTTCGCCAATTCTCCATTCTCCACTTTTATTCGGAGCCCCATGAATGTCATTGCCTAGCGCTGTTCATGTGTCCTCCACCTTCGAGTCTGGAGCCCCGCGAATGTCATGTCTTAGCGTTGTTCGCCAATTTTCCATTCTCCACTTTTTTCGGAGCCCCATGAATGTCATTGCCAAGCGCTGTTCATGTGTCCTCCGTCATCAAGCACGGAGCCTCTAGTGACTGGGAAATATGTTTTTCTGTTATTTTCCGGATCGGTTCCTTTGTTAAACATGTGTATATGTATATTATATTCGTTGTTCTTGTTGTTGTTTGTATTTTGTTGTACAGCAAAAAAAAAGAGAGAAGGAGTAGAGACGAGAGTCGTCATCACGGAAAGGGCAGGACGGACGAAATCAATGTCTTATCTTTGCTTTCCTCTTATCTCCGATGAGAGGTAAGTAAAGTGGGGCAAATTTCGTCCGGGGATTATTATTTGATGATATACAACCTTTGATTGGCCGCTTCAAGATACTTGGCACCCTTTGTTGCACAATATGTGAAGTCCCAAGGCGTGCCGAAAATCAAAAGGAAGCAGGCTTACGCGATCCGTAAAAATTTCGTAATGTGACGGAAATCGAAAGGAGGATTACACTAGAGAATCCACACTCAAGCAATCATGAAGCATAGCTCCAAACACTTTGGGTGGAGGATGCATGAACAACACTAGGCAATGACATTCATAGCGCTCCGAAAAAAAGGGAATGGAGGATTACACTAGAGGATCCACACTTAGGCAATCATGAAGCATAGCTCCAAACTCTTTGGGTGGAGGATGCATGAACAGCGCTAGGAAATGACATTCATGGGGCTCCGAAAAAAAAGGGGAGAATGGAGGATTACACTAGAGGGTCCACACTTAGGCAATCATGAAGCATAGCTCCAAACTCTTTGGGTGGAGGATGCATGAACAGAGCTAGGCAATGACATTAATGGGGCTCCGAAAAAAAGGGGAGAATGGAGGATTGCACTGGAGGGTCCACACTAGGCAATCATGAAGCATAGCTCCAAACTCTTTGGGTGGAGGATGCATGAACAGCGCTAGGCAATGACATTCATGGGGCTCCGAAAAAAAGGGAGAATGGAGGATTGCACTAGAGGGTCCACACTAGGAAATCATGAAGCATAGCTCCAAACTCTTTGGGTGGAGGATGCATGAACAGCGCTAGGCAATGACATTCATGGGGCTCCAAAAAAAAAGGGGAGAATGGAGGATTGCACTAGAGGGTCCACACTAGGCAATCATGAAGCATAGCTCCAAACTCTTTGGGTGGAGGATGCATGAACAGCGCTAGGCAATGACATTCATGGGGCTCCGAAAAAAAGGGAGAATGGAGGATTGCACTTGAGGGTCCACACTAGGCAATCATGAAGCATAGCTCCAAACTCTTTGGGTGGAGGATGCATGAACAGCGTTAGGCAATGACATTCATGGGGCTCCGAAAAAAAAAGGAGAATGGAGGATTGCACTAGAGGGTCCACACTAGGCAATCATGAAGCATAGCTCCAAACTCTTTGGGTGGAGGATGCATGAACAGCGCTTGGCAATGGCATTCATGGGGCTCCGAGAAAAAGGTTTGTTGGCAGGACCAAACGGTCCACCGGTTTTTTCCACCTAAAAGGCAAACATGTTTTTTTTGTTGCAAAGAAAAATAAATCATTCGCGAGAGCACCACATCTTAGAGAAACAATATACTTATGCCAAGGGTAATCTTCCTTGTAACCGAGAATGAAGGGCAGGATGTCAACTTTTAGCTTTTAAATGAACATGCCGGGGAAACATCGGGCTAAGCTGAAAACAAATCACTCATAGTGTATAAAACTCACACAGGCAAGTGTTTTATCCTATTCCCAAACCATAACTGCACCATGACTCTATTTTACACACGACTTCCAATCGAATCAAAGATCAAACGTACGATCACGGACCAATAGGATTTTCTCGAGGGAAGTGTTTTTGGAGAGGAAGCCGGGTGTTTCGGTCTTTTCCTCTTTGTTCATGTGGGGTGGGATATCGCCAGTCGAGAATGGCAATCTGAAAGGAAGAGACACCAAAAATGGGTTTCCCTTTGCCGGCAGTCACTTACCTTGGCGAGAATTTATCTGATCTGAAGATTTTCCATTCCCTTTTCTCTCATTGACCCAAAATTATTTTGTTTGCCTCCGCTCTTTTCCATTTTCAATTTCCTTTGACCTTCGATCGGGAATCCTTCCTTTTCTTTTTTATTGTTCTTTTCTTTATTTTCATCTTTTTCTTTTTCTTTCTTTCCATTTATTCCTTTTCTTTCTTTTCACTTCTCCTTCCCCATCCCTTTGTTTGGGAAATCGGGTTTTAGCATTCTATTCGCTCTCCCTTGAGGAGATTCCGCTGTCCTTTGCTTCGGGGAAGGAATGAGGATTCTTTTTTATAGGCCAAGGTTCAAAAAGGTCTAAGGTTGTGTTTCAATGGGGTCTTTTATCGTGGGAACCCAATCTTGATATCTGGGGCGAAACAAAAATGGGTTTCAAGGTGTCGATTTTGGGTCGAACTTCCATATTGTTCTATAAGGCACGCGTGACAATGATGATTTGAAAACAACGTGCAAAATTAGTCATGGCTACAGCCAGGTGGGCACTCAAGCATCCCGTTTATGGCATTGTGATACTACGGTTGTGAATTTACACAAACAGACCCAATGTTTCCAAGTTATGTTCTTTCATCAGTTTAATGAATTCATCCATTCTTATCTCGGCCGAATCACCTTGCTAGGTGCGACGGGGACTCCGAACGACTAGCAGAGTCCTATGATCAAAGCGGGAAATCCCAGGGCCCTGTTGGACTTATCCGGGTCCAGAGGGTGCCTGGTAGGCGCCAAACCTGCAAATAGGTAGATGGCATCAGCAATTAACTGAGCCACGTGAATGCTCATCCGTGTCAGGATGGCGTACACCAGCTGACACTTCGGCAGCGGGAGGTCGGAATTATGATCGCTGGGCTGGATGTTGCTGAGCAGCAAAGTCATCCAGATCTGAGTCAGGGTGATCATGTTGGTGCGCATGATCCTCACCCGTCTTCTAGCAGCAATCCGGGAAAAATCCTGCCCCGGTATACACAGCAATTGGGCGATGGCCTCCTCATCAAACCAATCGGCCCGGTTCCTCCTCTGGCCATACTCGCATTCCTGGCCCTCCTGCAGCACTAAAGGATATCCTAGGAACTGACTGAGAGCATCCGCATCGAACGGGATCCACTGACCCCTCACCCGGGATCGCATATCTCGCACGCCCTCCTCTGTAGGCCAAGCATTGGCATAAAACTCGAGGACTATGTCTGGGTCGAACTTGGCCATGGGGGTAACTAGTGATGCCCACCGCCGGCGAACTATCTCCTCCTGGAAGTCGGTATACTCGTCGTCCCTGAGCTAGACGCGTCGCTCCCTGAGAAATGACCATCCGTTGATGGCCTCGAAGCGCTGCTGGTGCTCAGCGCTCCTAAAATGATGGTTGTCTTCTTCGGGAGCGGAACTGGTTCCTTCAGCCGCTTTATCCTTCCTGGATCTCTTTGAGGCAAGCTTCCTTGGGGCCATTTCCTGCGAGAACAAACATTTAGAAGTTAGTTTTACAAGATAATGCTTATCTTAACCAAAAAAATGACATGCTAATCCCTTCGGTTTAGAACGAACTCATGCGCACGTTTAAAGTAACACATTTATGCACATGCGTATGTGTAGAATATCCTACTATTTATATCAACATAGAGACCATCCAACACATTCTAATTGTCATACATATATATGCATTTGAAAAGAACACACATTCTCACGCTCAAGGCATTGCGTCAAAATTTACACTCAACTATGTCCTAAACATTTGCTATCACAAACTACCTACACACACTCGAAATATATATCATACAAACTTTCATTGTTTCACTCACACTTATGCATATTGGCAAGCTATTTACATTATGCACACACTTGCATTCAAAAGGGAATTTCGTGCTATCATACATTCATTTAGGAAGCGACCTCAATATTCATTCACCCTTTGCAAAGAATTTCATGCCCCTTATATTTACCTATGTATACACACCATTGCAAGGTGTTTTCCACGCTACCTCTATGCAAAGTATCAAACATGGGGCAGCCCAAATTCGAGCAAAAACCCTCACAAGCAAGTCCTAATTTTCATGCTTTTCTAATTCTAAAACCAAATTTTGGATTCCTAGCCATGAGTATGTCTTCTCGCATTGAAGCTAAAAGTTTGGGTTCCTAAGCTTGAAATTGCATTTGGGCACCTATTTTGAATCTCCTATGCTGTCTTTACATACATAAAACAGTCCCACCATCCCAATTTTGCAAAACCATATTCATATATCATTGGGGCATTTCACCGAGCACTTGGTGGGCGCACGTTTGGACATAAATTGCAAGAGAATGGGGGCAATGTGGCATGCCCCATTGCTTTAGAATACAACATAGGCCTAAGGCCTTCTCATTCAAATCCTCAACTCAAGAAATCAAGCATAAAAACAAACCAAAACTGCCCCACAAATATAAGCACGTTCTCACAATTTAGAGCACCAAAAGATGAAGAAAATACTCCAATGGGAAGCAAAAAAACTCAAGGATTGAATACTTACTTGTTGGAGTGAGTGGAAACACCAAAATGAAAGCAAAATGCAACCCAAAGTGACTTGAGGGAGAAAAAACCGTAGGCCTTTCGTGAATTCTCTCTTTTGAATGAGGGGGGGGGGGGGGGAAGTTTTTGGATACAAAAACGTTCCCCTCCCTCGTTTTTATATTTTAAATGCAGGGGTTGCTCGTGCAGGTGAGCTAACCTGCAAATTTTTTTTTTTTTAGGATACATTAACCATGCCTTCCCCCCCCCCCCTCTTATGGGTTAGCGTTTTGCCTACTTGAACCTACTTAAGTTAGAACTAGGCGTCGATTACTTATTTAAAAACAAACAATAGTAGTAAAATACTGCGAATTCAAAGGATACTGGGCTGCCTTGCTGCGACATTCTCCGCTGGCCCAGCGCCGGGAAGGGGTGACGATTGGTCGGTCACGATCCTATCCTCCATTTGCCTCCATCCCTAAGTACCTACAAGTAGGAGACAAACAATATGCGGCCAGTCGTGACCGGTCATCGTCTTACCTTGGTTGATTTCTGCCATTGACTTGTCTTGACTTCTGACCGTGGCCTGAGACGATTCTGCTCCTTGCCATCACAAGATATGCATGTGCATGTGCATGTATGAATGTTTCTAATGCGATGATTTTTTTAGTGAAGGCTGGTTAGATTCAATTTTAAATAAGTGTTTGGGGCACCCCATAAACGGAGCGAAGAGGGCTCAGGTTATAACAAATCTAAAACACAAGGTTTGAAACCAAAGGGAGGACTGAAACCTCGCCCATCTTTTCTTTTCAAAGAAACGGGACAAATACAGTGAATGGGAATCCCCAGAGGAAACCAAGAAGAACGAGAAAAACTCAGAAATAAAAACATGCAACGGTCCTCTCGATTGCCCCAGACTTCAAGTGTAATATTGTTTAACTATATCGGAGTTTACAGGCGAGGACAGCTCCTCGCCATCCATGTGGGTGAGTATCAGAGCACCACCAGAAAAAGCTCTTTTCACCACGAAAGGTCCTTCATAATTCGGGGCCCACTTGCCTCGATTATCCTTAACTGCGTGGGACATCTTCTTCAGCACGAGGTCCCCCTCGTTGAAC
This sequence comes from Glycine soja, assembly GCF_004193775.1. Classification (NCBI taxonomy): domain Eukaryota; kingdom Viridiplantae; phylum Streptophyta; class Magnoliopsida; order Fabales; family Fabaceae; genus Glycine; species Glycine soja. The sequence goes on from NC_041006.1 coordinate 23,491,116, forward strand.
TTGCACGGGCGTACCTTCTTGTCAAATGCATTCTTTATCCTTCGTTGATATAGACGCCCATGGCTCATGGTTGTCAAATGCTTACCTTCAATAAGATTGAGTTGGTCGTAGCGTGCATGAGCCCACTCTGACTCTTCTAGGCCTGACTCCGCTATTATCCTCTGAGAAGGAACTTATACCTCAAATGGGAGTACTGCTTCCATCCCATAAACCAAGGAATACGGCGTTGCCCCAGTAGAAGTTCGTACCGAGGTTCTATATCCGTGTAGGGCGAAAGGAAACATCTCATGCCAATCTTTGTATGACACTGTCATCTTCTGAACAATCTTCTTAATATTTTTATTCGCAGCCTCTACAGCCCCATTCATATTTGGCCGATAAAGGGTGGAGTTATGATGCTGGATCTTGAAATCCTCGCACATTTCCTGCATCATCTTGTTGTTCAGATTGGTGCCATTGTCAGTAATGATCTTCCTGGGGAGTCCGTATCGACAAATCAGTTCCTTCTTTATGAATCTGACCACCACACTTCTCGTGACATTAGTATAAGAAGCCGCTTCGACCCATTTGGTGAAGTAATCTATCGCCACAAGAATGAAGCGGTGACCATTCGACGCTTTGGGTTCGATGGCTCCAATGACATCTATTCCCCACATGGAAAAAGGCCAAGGAGCGAACATAACATTCAGAGAATGTGGCGGAATATTGACATTGTCCGTGTATGCCTGACATTTATGACACTTCCTTACATGAGCGCAACAATCGCTTTCCATAGTGAGCCAGTAATAACCGGCCCTAAGGATTTTTTTGGCCATAGCATGCCCATTGGCATGTGTCCCAAAGGAACCCTCGTGAATCTCCTCAATCATGAAGTTTGCCTCTTTGGCATCTACGCATCGTAGGAGGTTCATGTCGTGGTTTCGTTTGTACAAGATGGTACCACTTACAAAGAAACCAGTAGCCAATCTCCTCAACGTCCTTTTGTCATTGTCAGAAATCCCTGGTGGGTATTCTTTGTTCTCGACATATTGTTTGATGTCGAAATACCACGGTTTCCCATCCCGCTCTTCCTCTATTGCATAACAATATGCCGGCCTGCCCTGAGATTTGAATTCGATGTATGGCAGATCCCCATGTGGGGCAAGTTGAAACATGGATGCCAGGGTGGCTAATGCATCAGCCATTTGATTCTCTTCCCGAGGTATGTGGTGGAAAGAAATGTCGTCTAAGTACTTGGCTAACCTCAAGATGTGAGTTTGATAGGGTATCAACTTCGGATCCCTAGTTTCCCATTCTCCTTTCAACTGGCGTATCACCAAAGCTGAGTCTCCATACACCTTGAGTAGTTTTACATCAAAATCAATGGCCGCCTGAACCCCAAGGGCGCATGCTTCATACTCGGCCATATTGTTGGTACAATCAAAACCTAGCCTAGCCGTGAAAGGAATACACTGATCATCCGGGGATACAAGGACTGCCCCTACTCCGTGGCCCAAAGCGTTAGATGCCCCATCAAAGCAAACAATCCATTTGTCTATGTCCTCGTGCGTCCGCTTTTCTTCAAACAGGGCCATGATATCTTCATCTGGGAACTCAGGGTGCATCAGCCGATAATCCTGGAGGGGTTGCTGGGCCAAATAATCCGCTAAGGCACTTCCCTTTACCGCCTTTTGGGTGACGTAAACGATATCGAATTCAGATAATAGTACCTGCCACCTAGCGATTCGTCCTGTGAGGGCCGGTTTCTCAAAGATGTATTTCACGGAATCCATTTTGGAAATAAGCCACGTGGTATGGCTGAGCATGTACTACCTGAGCCGATGTGATGCCCATACCAGAGCACAACACGTCCTTTCCAGCATTGAGTAACTCATCTCACATGCGGTAAACTTCTTGCTTAGATAGTAGATGGCTTGCTCCTTTTTCCCGGAATCATCGTGCTGACCCAACACGCACCCCATAGACTCGTCCAACACGGTCATGTACAGGAAAAGAGGTCTTCCTGTTACAGGTGGCATGAGCACCGGGGGGTTTGCGAGACTCTGTTTGATCTTCTCGAAGGCCTCTTGGCAGTCACTGTTCCACAGGACCGCCTGGTTCTTACGTAATAGCTTGAAAATGGGATCACATGTAGGGGTGAGTTGCGAGATAAATCTCGCGATATAATTTAACCTGCCCAAGAACCCCCAAACCTGCTTCTCTGTGCATGGTTCCGGCATTTCAAGGATGGCCTTCACTTTCTCGGGATCTATCTCTATCCCTTTCTGACTTATGATAAATCCTAGCAACTTCCCCGAATTTACCCCGAAGGTGCATTTGGTTGGGTTTAGTTTCAGTTGGTATTTCCGCAACCTTCCAAATAGCTTACGCAGATTGACAAGGTGTTCGTCTTCAGTCCGAGACTTGGCAATCATGTCATCTACGTAGACCTCTATTTCCTTATGCATCATGTCGTGGAATAACGCCACCATGGCACGCTGATAGGTTGCCCCAGCATTTTTCAGCCCGAAGGCCATCACTTTATAGTAGAACGTCCCCCATAGGGTGACGAAAGTGGTCTTCTCTACATCTTCGGGTGCCATCTTTATTTGATTATACCCCGAGAAACCATCCATAAATGAGAAAAGGGAGAACTTGGCTGTATTATCTACCAATATATCAATGTGTGGCAGGGGAAAATTGTCTTTAGGACTGGCTCGGTTCAAGTCCCGGTAGTCTACACACATTCGAACCTTGCCGTCCTTTTTTGGGACTGGGACAATGTTGGCCACCCACTCTGGGTACCGAGCTACAGCTAAGAACCCTGCATCAAATTGCTTCCTTACTTCTTCTTTAATTTTTAAAGACATCTCGGGTCTCATTCTTCGCAACTTTTGCTTAACCGGGGAAGACCCAGGATTCAACGGCAACTTATGCTGCATAATGTCGGAATCCAGACCAGGCATGTCTTGATATGACCACGCAAAGACATCTTGATACTCTTCAAGAAGGGTCATCAAGCATTGACGGATAGGCGCGGTCATACCGGTTCCTACCTTTACTTCTTTCTTTTCCTCCGTGGTCCCCAAGTTTACCAATTCGGTTTCTTCTTGGTGAGGCTTCATTTCACGTTCTTCCTGAGCGACCAACCTCTCCAACTCTGGTGAAAGGACGTCCTCTTCCTCTTCCTCGTTTACCGTTTGGCTTCTATCTCGATCGAAATCGATTGTCAAACTCTCGTTGTTAGGATCCTCAAAGAATCGACCCTCATATATTGAATCAGCGGTATAGACTTCTGGCTGGCTTATCACGCGCCAGCTCCCCACTTGGGAATCGGGGTGGCATGGTTGCACGAAATTTGGTGGGTCTTGAGGGAACTCCTCTTCTATTGCGGCCACCTCCTCCTCGGACACCATTCCAGCACTAGTGAAACACTGGCTAATATGGCCGGGCCATACCCTATCCGCCCGAAGTCTTAACGGCACATTCCTCCTCCCCGGCATCCCGGGTTCATACCCTAATCCATATTTGTATGGATTTCCCTTGATATCGACCACGTCGGCATTTTCGAGGCCGTCCTTGCCTAGACCCATTCAGGCTCAAATCCATTCCTGAGCATAACACGCGCCACCATTATGGCCGCGTTGGAGAGAGAAGGTAGCAACGAACTTGGTTCCACAGAGGCGCAGCTCACCACCTCGAAGGATTGGAAAGCCGTTTCCAATGATTCTTCCGCCGCTTCTATGTATGGTGCGGAGGAGGGGCAACTCACTAACATATCCTCTTCACCCGACACTATCACTAAAAGTCCACCCACTGCGAACTTCAATTTCTGGTGAAGCGTTGAAGGGACCACTCCCAGGGGATGAATCCAAGGTCTTCCCAAGAGGCAGCTATAGGCGGGATTTATATCCATTACTTGAAACACCACATTGAAAGTTTGAGGGCCTATCTGAATGGGAATGTCGATTTCCCCCATCACTTCCCGCCGAGTACCATCAAAGGCTCGCACTACCATCGAGCTCGGTTTTAAATGTGACGCACTAAAAGGAAGTCTTTCCAAAATGGTCTTCGGCATTACATTTAAACTCGATCCATTGTCGATAAGCACCTTTGCGACAACATGGTCCATACACTTTACCGACACATGAAGAGCCTTGTTGTGTCCTCTCCCCTCTACGGGAATTTCTTCTTCCGCAAACGTGATATAATTGTTGGTGGTTATATGATTAACGATGCCTTCAAAACCCTCCACTGAGATATCGTGGGCTACATGGGCATCATTGAGGACTTTTATCAATAGCGTGCAATGAGGCTCGGAGTTTATGAGCAGTTCAAGCAACGAGATCCTACCTGGAGTTTTATTCAGTTGCTCGACTACCTTAAACTCGCTTTGTTGAATGAGGCGAAGGAACTCATGGGCCTCTTCCAAAGTCACCGTCTTTCCTTGAAGACCTTCTTTCTTTTCAGCCCCTCTTACCACTGGAGGATCTACTTCTTTCGAGGGGGTGGCTACGTCTGTGGGCTCTTGGACCATGGGCTCTTTCCCCTTGGAGGGCAACTCCGCCGGGTGAGGGGAAGCGAACACCCGACCACTGCGGGTTATGCCACTGAGGCCGGTGATGTTGGTCACCTTAGTTGACAGGGAGTCAACTTCGGTTGCAACTCTTTCGCTGAACGAGGGAGGGGTATATTTCCACGGAACGACTTTATTACTTTGATATGCAAATGGCGTTGGCTTGGGCACTGTCCGGGGGTATATGGGTGTGGAGCCGGTCCCTTTCCTACTAAAACATATTACTAGGGCCTTGGGGGTTAAGGGAACCTTCCTTTCTTCCGATTGCATGCAAATATGTGGTTCCTCCTTCCCTCCTTTGGACACTTCAAGCTGCCCCTAGTCCATGAGCCGCTGAAGCAATTCTTCTACCGCGGGACAGGTTTCCATGTCGTGTGACTCCCCAAGGTGAAACAAACACTCGTCCCTTTCGCCTCCGCCACGGGAGACCATACACGCCGCTTGCAGCGATTGGTAGATGAAGCGTCTGGAAGTAGCTACCTCTCCTAAACTCTTTGCCCGCGATGGCCCATCCTCTTCGATGGCGTTCACGCTAGCCCCTCTATGACTAGCTAGCGGATTAGTTTTAACATTTGGGCCTTCCTCTTGAAACGATAGCCAGCTGGCACAGATTAGGTGTTGTACCTTATACTTGAACGGGCGACAGGAGTCAATGTTGTGTCCGGGAACTCCACTATGGTACGCACACTTGGCACCCGGGTCATACCAGTTGGGGTAGGGTGGCTGGAGGACCCTCCCGGGTATGGCTACCACCAAATGATTCTCCAATAATGAAGGCCATAATTCGGAGTATGCCATGGGAATAGGAGAGAAGTTATCTTTCGGGAGTGGGCTCTGTGCATTATTATTGCTCGTGCCGAGGGCCGTATTGTTGACTGGACGGGGCGTGGCTGGAGCTGTGCGTTGGGCCGGCGCTCTTTCTGTTGCGAGTGGTCCTTTTACTTGAGTCAGGAGGGAACTCCCGACTCGGATTAAAAAATTTGGGGGATTGGGCTGGTATGAGCTTTGGATATTTTGGGGTGCTTTCATCCACATCGGGGCGATGGTGACCGTGTGGGTGTCTCCTTCCTTTTTCCTCGCGCCCACTACTGGGGCTCTTCTGTTGTTGTTGGGGGTCACATTGGAAGCATATTCGAACTTGCCTTTTCGTAGTCCGGACTCAATCCTTTCTCCGGCGAAGACGAGATCCGCAAAGTTAGCTGGCATGTAGCCTATCAGCTTTTCATAGTAGAACGTGGGTAACGTATCTACCATAATTGTGATCATCTCTCTCTCCGTCATGGGCGGTACGACTTGGGCTGCGAGATCTCTCCATCTTTGGGCATATTCCTTAATGGACTCATGCTCTTGCTTAGTCATACTCTTAAGCTGGTTCCGATCGGGAGCCATATCCGTATTGTACTGGTACTGCCTAATGAAGCCAGTTGCCAAGTCCTTCCATGATCGGATCTGGGAAGCTTCCAGATTGGTATACCATGCCACAGCTACTCCAGCCAAGCTGTCTTGAAAGAAATGGACCAACAACTTTTCGTCCGCAGAATACGCCCCCATTTTTCGGCAATACATCCGAAGATGCCCTTTCGGACATGTCGTCCCTTTGTACTTATCAAAGTCTGGTACTTTGAACTTGGGAGGGATGACGATGTTGGGCACAAGACATAAGTCCGCTAGATCCGAGAATGGGTAATTGCCGAGGCCCTCGACTGCTCTCAACCTCTCTTCAAGCGCCTCAATCTTTCCCTTATCTTCCATGAAGGGAACAGATTCTTTTACGGGTGTGGGTGAAGCCGGGATATGGCGGACTATGTTTGGTTGGGGTAGTTCATGGGGGGACGGATCTTTGAGGTGGAGGAGGGGACCGAGATGGGTATCTCCTTCCTCATCGTCTTGCCCAGGATAGTCGTTATAAGGTGGGAGCTGCCCCTCGAAAGTAGGGGCTTGGCTTAAATCTTTCGGGGTGGCACGGGGAGTGAAGTCCGGAGGCAAGCCATAAGGGTAAGCTTGTGGGCTATACCTTCGACCAAACACTGCCGTGTTTCTGTCTCGGCCCGAATTTAAGGCGGGCTGCAGCACCGGCTCCGCTTCCCTAACTGTACTGGAGGCGGTTGTCGTGGCTTTATCCTTTATAGTTTTCTGGAGTTTTAACATGACCTCCGAGATGGAAGCCATTTGATCTTTTAAAGCCGATAGATCGGCCTTCATCTGTTCCTGCACGCCCTCTTCATTATCCATTTTTCTGGATCGAGTGTTATAGGGGTGCCTTGGTGTTTTCTTAGTTATGATGAAATTCCTAAAGAAATAAACAACGGTGAGTATGCCACCAAAACATGAACATGCAAATGAATGATCGGAGCACTTGGATCCACCCCAAAGTTTTTTAGATAACGTGATGAGTTCAGAACTTCTCATTTTACAAAAAGAACAAAGCTTTCATCTAGCCAAGATTATACAAAGGTGTTACAAGAGAACCTAACGGTTTCTAATTATGTGGGCCATCAAATCTATCATGTGTTGACAGTAATTGATTAGCCCATGAATTTCCTCGGGGGTCGTACACACTTCGGCCATGGCTTTTGCTTTGGCTAATAGACGCGGGAGGTCTTGACTTCCATTCAAGGTTAAGGCAAACCTATCCATCCACATAGTCACTTCTTGATGCAATGCATCAATCACCCTCCCTCTTGCTTCTTTTTCGGTGTACACTTGTGCAAAATCCTCCGCTAGCTTTTGTTCATGGGTCACATATTGGCTCAACTCTTCCTTGTATTGCCCTATGATAGCTAGCATGCTTTGCTCCGTGGCTTCCAAGTGTTGAGCCAAACTCCTCTTGGACTTTGCACAAGCAGCTAACTCTTCTTTTAAGATCATGCCATGCACCCGTGACCAGTCTCTTTCCTCTCTTTGGAGCTTGAGCTCATTGTTGCTACCCCACAATGCCCCCCGGAATTTCTCTCGGCCATATTCTTCCTTGCGGGCCCTTTTAGTTTCTTGTTCAAGGCTTTTGCAGTGGCCGCGTTTTCCTCTTGTAACTCGGTGCACTCTTTCCGGATGTGTGTAGCGGCTGATTTGAACTTCTCCTTGGCGAGTCTTGCCTTCCCTAGCTCTAATTTTAGAGCTCGGACTTCTTCGTCTTCCTCCGGAGCTTCAAAGTTCTCCTCATTGATAACTTTCAATTTGGAGAGCCAATCTAACCCTCGTGTGTGAACTCATAGCCATCCATGATAACCACCGATGACGCCATTTCGGATGCCTCTAAGCTCCTTGTCTTTCCTCAACGGACTTCTCCATGCCTTGTGGACTCTTTGTATCACCTTGAGACTTTGCGCGCCTAGATCCCTCACAAGGAAAGGCGAGAGACTTTCTTCTGTTGGCGCTCCCCTCATGGGGTACCCTAGCTGTCTTATGGCGAGTGCGGGATTATAATTAATACAACCCCTAGTCCCTATCAATGGAACATTAGGGTAGTCCCCACACGAGAAAAGAACTCCTTCCTTGCCTTCCTTCCAACGAAGAAACCAATTGATTGCGTTGCCTCCTATCCCAGCCAAATGTTGGTCCGAATCGACTCTTTCTTTTTCGGTGCATGAGCGATAACTTTGAAGCAGACACGAGTGTCTTGTGTCTTGTTGGAATTGGTGTGAAACCAACCACACACAGAGAGCGGGTAAACAACAGACAATCCGTGCACTATTTTTCTGCCAAGATAGCCACCACTGGACTCTCCTTGCTATGGTGATATGCGAGGAAAGCATCAATGGAAGCTAACTCCACCAAACCGTCCACGTTCGGAAAGAGGACAACCCCAAAAATCAACAAAGCTAATATATCCGCAAACGGGCCCCATTTCTCTTGGCTCGCCATACCCCTTGCCTTGCCTTCCAAGTATTTCCGTGGCAGGCCTACTACGCCGTTGCGAGTTTGCTTCATGCGATCCAACTCTTTTGCTGAATCCCCAACCACAGCGGCAATCTTGCTCAAGGAGGGAAGAAACCCGGAGAAAAGATACGGTCTTCTTCCCCCAAGAGGGCATCCTAGTATTTCCTCAAACTCTTCAATAGTCGGTACCATTTGGAAGTCCCCAAACGTGAAGCACCTCAACGGCTGGTCATAGTATTGGGCAAGGGACATGACAGCTTCCGTAAATACCTCCGCCGCGGTCAAATCTAGAATCTTTCTGTACACTTTGCGGAAGGCTTTCCTTTGGAGAGGTCCCACCAATCGTCCCAATTCCTTGAGGCTGGTGACATCTTGACTTTTAACCTTGACTTGATGAAACCTTTTGTCGTTTTGACTTTCCCCATCATTTACCTAAAAAAGGGGTGGATCAAGACTCCGACATGAATGATGCAATGCGTATACATGAAACACAAAAGGGGTAATTCACACATACGAGACCGCAGAGATCCAATTTTAATGCTACGTTTTGGGCATGATGGCGCCTCAACGTAGCATTAAAAAGGTTACGTATTACTTTAAAGAAACCAAACGTCACTAGCAAAACTATAAACTAGTGCTATTTACAAAAAAAATGCATGAGAACAAATGGCACGGAGCGTGTTTGCTCTTTCCCCCTATTTGGGAACCTATAGGACAATATCTAGGGGTCTCTAATAACTAATCCCCCACAATTCATAACTCACACGGCTGTTTTCTAGAGGTATCATCACTCAAGATAATAATATTGTGGCGGTATGGAATACCAGCGACAACACATTATAAAGAGAGAAAGCTCTAGACGAGGTTTCACTATTATCAAGCAAGTCGGAGACCTAGCATGATTATAGATTCACCTCCACTCCTTAGATTCCCATGAACCCGGGTATAGGGCCCCTTTTTTACTCAAACCCGTGGGTGCTTAGAATGCAGTGTAAAGAATGCAAAATAGACAACAGTTATTTACATTTTACACAGTTCAAATAAATGCACACACAAAGCTTCACAAATCCACAATTCCTTAAAATAGGCCTAACTCACAAAAATGTCCCCAGTGGAGTCGCCAACTGTCGCAACGTGCCCTTCGCAGGCGAGCGAAGGCGAGGCTCACGGGTGCGCTTTCCAAAGGAGGAAAGATGCGCGGAGTCGCCACCAACGTTTATTTGTGGAAAACGTCGGAAAAACCGAAGGAAACCGGTCAAAATAAAAATTCTAAATTCGGGAGTTATATTTACGTTTGAGGAAGGTATTAGCACCTCTCACATTTGTCTCAAAGGACAACAGCCTATTTTTTAGAATTGTGGAAATTGTGTTACCTTAACTTTTATTTCTTTTTATTTTTTGAGGTCGACAAAAGCGGAGCTTTTGCTCCTACGTACCCTCCATCAAAGAGGAAATCAGACCTACGTAGTTCTTTCTTTAAAGGTGAATCAAGCGATTCTTTTACTTGAAAGGTGATCACTTAAAGGTGTTGGGCCTTTAAAAATGATCCATTTTAACTTGGTAAGAAAAAGCTGAGATAAAACTTTCAAATCCTTTTTTAGTGATTTTTTTGGTGGACGAGCTTGACTTGGCGAATTGATTTTAGCCTTAGTTTCGCTTTAGTTATTTAGTCAATTCAATTAAGAATGAGAAATCCCAAAGAGAAAACGTCCGATTGATTTTTCCGCTTCATTTTACTAAAAGATATTTTTTATTATTATATTATTATTTTACCTCTTTTTTGATTTCCAATGTGGTTACGGCACGACCGAACGGTCGGAATTCATTTTAACCGAAATTAACGGATGATACAATTCAAATGATCGGTGGAAATTTATTTTATTTTTAGATTAGGCGAGAAATGACTTAAATAAATGACTGAAGCACGTCAAAAGGGGGTATAGAAAGCGAATGAAAATGAGAATAAAAATACATGAAACAAAATGTGGACCACCACGGGTACATAAAAAGAATTGAAAAGCTCGGTTTGAGGTACTTATCCGTTGAAGACTGAAGAAAACGAAGAACGAACGATGAATGTTGAAGAACGGTCAAGAATCTTCGCATAATTACTCACGGAAACGTTACGGAAACGCCTCGGCTTGGATTTTCTTCATGGAAACAATTTTCCTCAGCAAATTTAAGAGAATACGAAGTGCCAAGAAGGCTGAACCCCTTCTCCCTTCACTCCTCCCCCTATTTATAGCAAAATAGGGGAGGAGCTTGCCACCCAGCTCGCCCAGGCGAGCAAGGTTGCTTCCTCCAGAAGCAACAGCCTTCTGGAGGAAGAATCTGGAAGGCCCAAGTGGGCCTGATTGCTATTTGTACCCCTTTTTTACTAAATGCACCCCCTCTTTACCATTTTTGGTAATTCTTTTTCCGTAACGTTACGAAACTTTGCGAATTTCGTAACGATACTTATTTTCCTTCCGCAAAGTTACGAATCCTTACAGATTATATATTTACTCTTTTTTAGCTTTCGAAGAAGTTACGAAAACTCACGGATTGCAAAAAACACTTCCTTTCGATTTCCGTCACATTACGGAATTTTTACGGATCGCGTAAGCCTGCTTCCTTTTGATTTTCGGCACGCCTCGGGACTTCACATATTGTGCAACAAAGGGTGCCAAGTATCTTGAAGCGGCCAATCAAAGGTTGTATATCATCAAATAATAATCCCCGGACGAAATTAGCGTATGACAGCTTGTAAAGGATTTTACAAGGTTATTGGAAATCTCAAGAACCTTGGGTTGCTTGGGGGCTGGACATAGGCACGGGTTGTGGCCGAACCAGTATAAATCTTGTGTTTGCTTTCTTCTTCCCTACACTCTTTACTTTTCCGCTGTGCACTTTTTATTTTCGCTTTACTTTTATCTAAGTTATTGTTTCTGTTCTTTACTTTCTCATAACTTAGTAGTAAAGCCTAATTGAATCTAGTAATATTAAGAAGGATAAATTTTAATTAGTCAAGACACATTAATAATTAATTCAACCCCCCACTTCTTAATTATTCCGAGGCCACTTGATCCAACAGTATGAAACAAGTCCACTTATTAAAACCGGTTTACCTTTTTCATCAAATTGACCTTTTCAATTAATTCACTTAAAGATTGATGTGGTTCATCAGGAAGGTTCTCATTATCACTGTCATTTGTTATTTTCCTCTCTAATTCACTGATATCATCTTGGAGTTCCAAGTGCTTAGTATCATGATTGGATTGAAAGTAATTTTCCTACTTTTCAAGATCCTGAACCAAGTGTGAATAACATAAGCAAAGTATAATATTATAGTATTTTAGAGTAATTGTTAATTAAGAATTAGAAAAATTCCTTGCACTACACTGCAGGTTTGAAAATTTGAGTATTTAAAGAAATAATTCACCTTGAAAGACATCAGTAAAGAAACCAACTTCTATACTACAAAATCAACAACCTCCTTATTGATTCTCTCTTGTAGAATATATAATTGCCTAGGCACCTCCAACACATGATCAACTAATTCTAGGCACCTCATTAGTTTTCAACTTTTACCAACTGAACAAAATAAGATCAAATCCATAGGATCAAACCCCAAACCAAGTAGTAACTTTGAAAGCTATATTTTGAAATGTCATGTGAAATTCCAACTCATGTTAGCAACCATGTACTACTGATAACTGAGGCTTATCCAAGTTGTTCCACACATACAAAAGAAGGGGCAGGCAAAAAAAATCATTAATGTGGAATTTCTTTTTGTTAACAAACACAATATCTAGTGTCAATCATTCAACTTCAGAATATAAACTAATAAATCACACTTTGAAGAAATCATACCAGCAATTAACTAGAAAAATTCATCTAGATCCTTCCCCTGCTCTGCAGAAAGTCATCGGAGAACAAATTTCAGAAGATCTAGATTGTTGCAACCTACCCTACAATGGGAGTGCGGGCGAAAAGCCAAAGGAGCGTCTTCCAAAAAAAAACGTGTGGGGTTGCCACCAACGTTTATTTAAGGGAAAACGTTAGAAAAAACCAAAAGGAAGTCTGTGAATTTTGAAAATAAGGGTTCGGGAGTTGTTTACACATAGGGAAGGTATTAACACCCCATGCACCCGTCACAAGGGACGACAACCTTTAATCAAGTATGCAAAAATGTGACTTCAATATTATTTATTTTCCCTTTTTATATATTTTTTTATTTTTTTGGGGTCGAAAAGGGTGTTGCCCTTGCTCCTACATATCCTTAGGTGCGATGACGAATTCAGACTTACGTAGTTCTTTAAGGCGTTGGACCTTGAAACGATCTTTTAAATTTGAAAATCAAAGAGAATCATTAAGGCATTGGACCTTGATACGATCTCAAGTGATATTTGATAAAAAGAATTTAGTTATGAATTGATTTTATCTTGGTTTTGTTTTAACTTTCAATCTCTTTAAAGACAACTTTATAACACTAGTGATCAGTTAAGATTGAACTTTACAAAGAAAAATGAGATCGTCGATGATAGATTGAGAAGATGGATGTGCACATAATAACAAGGGGGACCCCTAAGGGTATATAGATCATATTCAAATCTTAAAAACAAAACTAACCCACGGTCACACGAAGAACACCGAACAAGGAACGATGTAGGGAATGATTGTTAGTCGGTGAAAACGACTAACTTTTGTGTATAAAACTTGTATAAATTGTATCAAACTCTCCCAATTTATGGTTATTTTGTAATGTTATAAGTATTTTCTGTTAAGTATAGGTAATAAATACTTAGTATTTTCATTTTGTGTGTTTAATAATCATTTTCTCTCAATTTCAGGTTAATTAGGCAAGCTTTGGAAAAGGTTGTTTTCACCTTCTCGCTAAGCCAATCTGTTGGCTTAGCGAGCATTTGCTAAGCACAACACTCCTGGGCTAAGCGCGAGGAAGAATCCAGAAGAAGATGAGCTATACAGGTTCGCTAAGCTCACCGCTTCATCTCTCTAAGCACGCCGCTTCAGTTCATCCGCTAAGCGAGAAAGGCGCGCTAAGCCAAAAATCACTAACGTGCGCTAAGCACACGAGCACGAACAAGGCCACCTATTTAAGCCTGAAATCAGATTTTTTGAAGAGAGTTTGGACTGGGATTCAGAGCTTTGCATGTCTAGGGTTTCTAGAGAGAGAAAGGTCCTAGTTCCAAAGAGTTTTGAGAGATTTCGCTGTGTGAAGATCTACAGAGACCAGAGCTTGAAGTAGAAGCCGGTTTGAGAGCTTGAGATGAGTTTGTGAGTGATTGTGAGATTCTAGAAGTGAAGGAGACATCCTCACCACTTATGTTTTTGCAATCTTTCATCTTGTTCTTCTCTTTGTTGTTAAGAAGGCTTCTTGGTATGGAAAGCTAAATCCTTTGTTGGATCTTCCCTGTAGGTACCTGATGTAAATATATTTCTATCTATTTAATGATGTTTTGTGTGTTCTCTATGCTATCTGTTTTTCATTCCAGTATGCCTTTACCTTGATCACGTAGATGCATGCTTTTTTAGGGTCATTCAACAGTGGAAACTGGTCTGACTCTAAAGTCCTTGATAGTGCAGGGCTAAGTTGTCGTGCTTTCACGAGGAATCAAGGTGCGATAAGTCAGTTGAGTATGTGTGTCTTAATGCGGTCCTGGTTGAGTTTAGTCTTACAAGAGGAATCTGCAGACGAGGCTTGATCAGGATTAGGCTAAACTATCATGAGGAATCAGGGTTTAGTATCACAGGAGACACCATAAGAACACATGAGCATTATTAGATAGAGAATATCTTTTTAGCATCAGGCACCTATTAGGAAGACCAACGTGTTCTCTACTTGTTTTTACACATCATTATCCGTGGCTAAGCGTGATCTATTGTTGCCAAGCGCAATTCCTTACGACCTTAATTGAGGTCCATGACGCTAAGCGCCAGTCATGGAAGCTAAGCGAGATTCATTGCGGTAATGTGAGCGCTAAGCAAGTCCTTCTCAGCTAAGTGCATGCTCCTCTGTACTTAAGATGCATCATTTTAGCTAAGCTGGCCAGAGCCTGGCTTAGCGAGAGTTGCAACTTTTCTGATCTATAGACCTCGCTAAGTGGACATACCCTCGCGCTAAGCCAAGTTTCTATTAAAAAAAATGATTTTGAATTTGAAATGCCGACTAAGCGCACGGGTCCGCTAAGCGAGCCTTGTTGAGAAACCAAACATCTCTCTTGCTCGCTTAGCACAATGGTTCGTTAAGCAAAAATATCAAAAAACTGCTCAAGTGAGTGTAACAGGAGTTACACTCACATTTTCTAGATTATAGAAACCTCGTCTCTGCATTCTCTCTCTCCAAAAATTTGCACATTTTGCATTTGTGCTTTCTTTGTGCATTTTCGACTTTGAAGCATCAATCATACAACATCCAAGTAAGTTCCTTGATTCTTTTTCTCTTTTTCTTGTCTTAACTTTAGGGTAGAAGACTTTAACTGTATCTTTAGGTTTTTAGGGTTTTTATGTTTTGTTAGAATTAGTTTAAGATTAGGGCTATACACACTTGTATACTGAATTGAGTATGAGGCACACGTTGCATGTCTGATATGCCTTTTAAAGGCTTGAAAAGTGCAAGAAAACGAGCTATGTTTTCTATGTTTTCTGGAAAACGTGATGAACTCGCTAAGCGAGCATGTTATGCTAAACGAGTTCATCAATACTCATTGTATGCTAGCATTATCTGAAGAACTTGCTAAGCGCACTTACCGCGCTAAGCGAGTTCATCTTTTGAGGATGAACACTTATCCTCTTCCTGAACTACCTGTGCCTAGGCGAGGCTAAATCGCTAAACCGAGGTAACTTAACCACATTTTGTGTTGTAAGCCTTACGCTAAGCCAAGTTTACCTAAGCTAAGCACATTTCATCAAGGCAACTTTTAGGCTAAGCGAGCTTAGCTTAAGCTAAGCCGACATGTTATGTTCTCAGGGTGCGCTGAGCGAGTTATATCCTGCTAAGCGCCTATTGTTAATTTTAGCCTTTATTGTTGTTGTTTAACTTGAACGATTTTGGTCTATGGAATTTTGAGTTCTTTTTAGTTACAGATGGAATCAAGAAAAAGAGCTAGAATGGAGGACATCCCTTCGTCATCCACTCCTGCTCCTTCATCAATAACTGGAGGACAGGACGTCCAAAGCTCACTAACTTTAGTTCCTATGTGTCATACCCTAATTTCGTCCGGGGACCTTTGCTCGATGACGTGCGACCATTCTTTGGTCCTCGTGAGGTGCTTGGCACCCATCATTAGGCAATTTGTGAAATTCCAGGACATGCCGAAAAACCAAAAAAATATTGATGCACAATCCGTAAGTTTCCGTGACACACCGGAAATCAAATGGAAGCATCGTTGCATAATTAAGTGAGGTTCCGTAACATTCCGTAAGTCAAAAAGGGGATGATTATGTAATCCGCAAGGTTCTGTAACATTACGGAAAGAAAACAAGTATCGTTACGAAATTCGTAAGTTTCCGTAACTTTACGGAAAAAGAATCACCAAAACACAGCAGAGGGGGGGTGTACTTAGTAAAAATGGGGGTGCAAATAGCACCCAGGCCCACTTGGGCCCTCCGGAATATTCCTCCAGAAGGCAGTTGCTTCTGGAGGAAGCAACCCTGCTCGCCTGGGCGAGCTGAGCTCGCCTGGGCGAGCTGGGCGGCAACCACCTCCCCTATTTTGCTATAAATAGGGGAGGAAGGCAAGAAGGAAGGGGTTCAGCCCCTTAGGCACTTCTCTCTCTTTCGAATTTGCTTGGAAAAATTGTTTCCGTGAAGAAAATCTAAGCCGAGGCGCTTCCGAAACGTTTCCGTAACGTTTTCCGTGAGGAATCTCGCGAAGGTTTCAACCGTTCTTCGACGTTCTTCATTCGTTCTTCATCGTTCTTCGATCTTCAACGGGTAAGTACCTCGAACCAAGCTTTTCGATTCATTCTATGTACCCGTAGTGGTCCACATTGTGTTTCGTGCATTTTTATTCTCGTTTTGTTTACTTTTTATACCCCCTGTTGACGTGCTTAAGCCATTTTTCTTAAGTCATTTCTCGCTTAACTTAAAAATAAAATAAATTTCCACCGAACGTTTGAATTGTATTATCCATTAACTTCGGTTAAAATAAATTCCGACCGTTCGGTCGTGCCGTAACCACGTTGGAAATCAAAAAGAGGTAAAAAATAATATAATAATCAAAAAGACATCTTTTAGTAAAATAAAGCGGAAAATCAAGTGGACGTTTTCTCTTTGGGATTTCTCATTCTTAATCGAATTGATTAATAACTAAAGTGAAACTAAAGGCTAAAATCAATTCGCCTAGTCAAGCTCGTCCATAAAAAATAGGCTTTTGAAGTTTGTCATTTCATTTTCTCACTAAGTAAAATGGATCATTTTTAAGGTCCAACGCCTTAAAATGATCACCTCTTAAAGTAAAAAAGAATCACTTGATAAAAAAGAACTACGTAGGTCTGATTTTCTCATCCCAAATTGAGGAATACGTAGGAGCAAAGGGAAACACCCTTGTCGACCACAAAAAAGGGAAAAATATAAAAAGGGTATAAAAGGATATAAGGACATAAAAAGGAACGTAAAAATCAAAGTCATGTTTGCACATTCGATTAAAGGCTGCCGTCCCTTGGGGCGGACGTGTGGGGTGCTAATACCTTCCCCGTGCGTAAATACAACTCCCGAACCTTTCACTTAAAAGTTCGTAGATCGCGTCTTTTCCGGTTTTTCCGACGTTTTCCTCGAATAAACGTTGGTGGCGACTCCGCGCGTATTCCTTTCGTGGAACACGCATCCCGCGAGTCTCGCGTCGCCCTCCCGCCGAAGGGTAGGTTGCGACAGTTGGCGACTCCACTGGGGATTGTTTTTAGAGAGTTAGGCCATTTAATTTTGTGCAATGTTTTACCGTGACTTACCCCTTTGTTGGTTTCCTTTCATTATGTTCTTGTGTATATAAACTCTTTGTTGCTTTTAGTGCGTTTTAAATGTATGCATGAAGTAAATATTTATTCATTTGATGCACACAAACACCAACACTATTTGCACACACTGTGAGTGAAAAAGGGCCCTATACCCGGGTTCATGGGAGCATAAGGAGTGGAGGTGAATCTGTAATCATGCTAGGTCTCCGACTTGCTTGATTACAGTGAACCCTCATCTAGAGCTTTTCTCTTTGAAAACCTATTGTTGCTAGTAGTCCCTACTGCTACAATATGTTCGTCAAAGGGGATGATACCTCTAGAAACCATCAAGAGAGATATAACTACCTTGGGGATTATTGCTAAAAGCCTAGTTAGTTCTCTCCCTTATAGGTCCCTTCAATAGGGGCACGAAGCAAACACGCTGCGTGCCATTTTTCACACTGCCATGCATGAGTATCATATACCCTTTTGCTTATGTTCGGTAAATATTGTCATACTGTGCACATTCCCGCATTGTGTCTTTTGCATAGGCATTGCATATGGGTTCTGTCTTGATCCCTACTGTAAACAAACCAACGGAGGGTCCGTGTCGCCTTCTTAAAAACGTGCGTTGGGGCATTTCGCTACCCCTAGATGTCGTATCTAAGAAGGTGACAAATTCCCCGGACCCCCGTATTCGTAAATTGCATCTGTGTCATATGCATTTCTTCATGCATTCATCCATCCCACCCATGAGATATCGGAGTTTTGATTTGCACCAGCTTTTGTCTCACTTTAGTAAGCATGGGAACAAATCAAACCGGCAAGAGGTTCTACCAAGTCAAGGTCAAAAGCCCAGATACCACTAGCATCAAGGAATTAGGGCGGTTGATGGAACCCCTCCAAATGCAAGCCTTCCGCAAGACTTACGGAAAGATCTTAGAGTTGACCATAGCAGAGGTGTCCATAGAAGCCATTGCATCACTCACCCAATACTACGACCAGCCTTTGAGATGCTTCACATTCGGAGACTTCCAATTAGTACCAACCATTGAAGAATTTGAAGAAATTCTAGGATGTCCTCTCGGGGGAAGAAAACCATATCTTTCCTCCGGATGTCTCCCCTCTTTGAGCAGAATTGCAACTGTGGTCAAGGATTCAGCAAGAGGTTTGGACCATATAAAACAGACTCGGAACGGCATAGCGGGCCTACCACAGAAGTACCTAGAAGACAAGGCGAGGGGTATGGCCAATCAAGGAGACTGGGTCCCGTTTATGGATGTGTTAACTTTGCTAATTTTTGGGGTCATCCTCTTTCCAAACGTGGATGGTTTGGTAGACCTAGCAGCAATCGACGCTTTCCTTGCCTACCACCATAGCAAGGAAAGTCCGGTGGTAGCTGTCTTGGCAGATCTGTTTGACACATTTGACCGAAGGTGCGAGAAGAGTAGCGCACGGATCATCTGTTGCTTACCCGCCCTCTGTGTTTGGTTGGTTTCACACTTGTTCCAACAAGACACAAGACATCAATGTCCGCTCCTGAGCCATCGCTCGTGTACTGAAAAGAGGAGAATGGATTGGGACCAGCTCTTGGCCGGGATAGGAGGTAGAACAATCAGTTGGTTCCCCCGATGGAAGGAAGGAAAAGAAGGAGTCCTTTTCTCATGTGGAAGATACCCAAACATTCCGCTGGTAGGAACGAGGGGTTGTATTAATTACAATCCCACGCTCGCTATAAGACAACTAGGGTACCCCATGAGGGGAGCACCGACGGAAGAAAGCACATCTCCTTTCCTTGTGAGGGATCTCGGCGCACAAAATTCCAAGACTATACAAAGAATCCATAAGGCATGGGAAACCCCGTTAAGGAAAGATCAAGAGCATAGAGGCATTCGTAATGGCATCATTGGTGGGTACCACGAATGGCTGAAAGTTCGCATACGAGGTTTAGATTGGCTCGCCAAGTTAAAAGTCGTCAGCGAAGAGAATTTTGAAGCACCGGAAGAGGACGAAGAAGTCCAAGCTCTCAAAAGCGAGTTAGGAAAGGCAAAACTCGCCAAGGAGAAGTTCAAGTTGGCTGCTACACACGTTCGGAAGGAGTGTGCCGGGTTACGGGAAGAGAATGCAATTACCGCAAGAGCCCTTGAACAAGAGACCAAGAGGGCTCGCAAGGAAGAGTATGGCCGGAACAAATTTCGCGGAGCTCTATGGGGTAGCAATAATGAACTCAAGTTGCGAAGGGAAGAAAGGGACCAGTCGCGAGCACATAGCATGGTTCTGAAAGAGGAGTTGATTGCTTGTTCAAGGTCCAAAAGAAGCTTGTCTCAGCGTTTATGCGAGACAGAGACCAACATGTTAGCTATCATCGCCAAGTACCAAGAAGAGTTAGGTCTAGCCACGGCCCACGAGCATAGAATCGCGGATGAGTATGCCCAAGTATACGCGGAAAAAGAGGCTAGAGGAAGGGTGATCGACTCTTTACACCAAGAGGCAACCATGTGGATGGATCGGTTTGCTCTTACCTTGAACGGGAGTCAAGAACTTCCCCGATTGTTAGCCAAGGCCAAGGCGATGGCAGACACCTACTCCGCCCCCGAAGAGATTCATGGGCTTCTCGGCTATTGTCAGCATATGATAGACTTAATGGCCCACATAATTAGAAATCGTTAGGAAACTTGTATGGTCTCTCAGACCTTGACTAGATATGACTTCCTTTTTGAAATAAAATGAGTTGGTCCCATGTTTCTACTCCAAAAAGCTTGTGCAAATCAAATCCCTCCTACATCTCATCTCTAGCATGCATTTTCATTCTTTACCCACTCCTCACGTTTGGTTTTTTAGGGAAAAACACCATAACTAAACGCGCCGCAAGGGATCCCTATCGCACCAGATCCAAATCTAGAACGATGGGTGATCAAGAGGAGACGCAGGAACAGATGAAAGCCGACATGTCGGCTCTGAAAGAACAAATGGCCTCCATGATGGAGGCCATGTTAGGTATGAAGCAGCTCATGGAGAAGAACGCGGCCACTGCCGCCGCTGTCAGTTCGGCTACCGAAGCAGACCCGACTCTCTTGGCAACTACGCACCATCCTCCCTCAAACATAGTAGGACGGGGAAGGGACACACTGGGGCACGATGGCAGCCCTCACCTGGGATACAACCGAGCGGCTTACCCTTATGGATTGCCGCCCAACTATTCACCACCCATCTTGCAAGAAGATGCGGGCCACATTGCTTCTCCCGTCCATGAAAAAGAGCCTCCTCAGCAGCCCGACGAAGTCCATAAAGACCCTCAAGATTATGCTCGGAGGGATGTCGAGTTTTATCCCCCGATCCCCGAAGGGCCGGCACCAGGCACGTTGCCTCAACCCAACATCGCAGCATCGCCAATAGTTTTGTCTATGGAAGGGCCGCCCCCGGCAACTGAAGAAAGGAGGAAGCTCGATCTCCTTGAGGAAAGATTGAGGGCTGTGGAAGGATTTGGGGACTATCCGTTTGCAGACATGACGGATCTTTGCTTAGTACCCGATGTTGTTATTCCCCCGAAGTTCAAAGTGCCAGACTTCGACAAGTATAAAGGGACGACTTGTCCCAAAAACCATCTCAAAATGTACTGCCGTAAGATGGGCGCCCATTCTAAAGATGAAAAGCTGTTGATACACTTCTTTCAGGATAGCTTGGCCGGAGCTGCGGTAGTGTGGTACACTAATTTGGAAGCTTCCCGTATCCGTACTTGGAAGGATCTGATTACCGCCTTCCTAAGGCAGTATCAGTATAATTCTGATATGGCTCCTGACCGTACTCAACTGCAGAATATGTTCAAGAAAGAGGGTGAAACCTTTAAGGAATATGCGCAGCGATGGAGGGATTTGGCGGCACAAGTAGCTCCTCCCATGGTTGAGAGAGAGATGATCACCATGATGGTAGACACTCTGCCAGTGTTCTACTATGAGAAGCTAGTGGGTTACATGCCGTCCAGCTTTGCGGATCTGGTGTTTGTCGGGGAAAGAATCGAGGTTGGATTGAAGAGAGGAAAGTTTGATTACGTTTCCTCCACAAACGTGGATGCCAAAAGAATCGGGGCGACAGGGGCAAAAAGGAAAGAAGGAGATGCCCATGCCGTCTCTTCAACACCCGCGTGGGTCAAACCCCAGCAAACACCTCATGGTACCCATCAGTACGCGCAACATCACCCAAGCTTCTCGGCTCATGCGGGGAACGCCTCTAGTTCAACACCCGTGCAGCCTAGGGCACCCACCCAGAGGGAAGCTCCCCAAGTTCCAACTCCGAACACGACTCGACCGGCCGATAATTCCAACACGACAAGGAACTTCCCTCCGAGGCCATTGCCGGAATTCACCCCGCTCCCAATGACGTACGAAGATCTTCTACCATCCCTCATCGCCAATCATTTGGCCGTGGTAACTCCCGGAAGGGTCCTCGAACCCCCTTTCCCGAAGTGGTATGACCCTAATGCAACTTGCAAGTACCATGGGGGTGTCCCGGGGCATTCCGTCGAAAAATGCTTGGCCCTTAAATACAAGGTCCAACATTTAATGGATGCCGGATGGCTGACTTTCCAAGAGGATCGGCCCAATGTGAGGACCAACCCGCTCGCCAATCATGGAGGGGGAGCAGTTAATGCAGTTGAATCCGATAGGCCCCACAGGTCTAAACCTTTAAGAGATGTGGCAACCCCTAGGAGGTTTATCTTTGAGGCCCTACAAAAGGGAGGTGTAATTCCCCATAGTGGGTGTAAGGAGGATTCCTGTCTGCTACATTCCGGCGAGATGCATGACATGGAGACGTGTTTGGAAGTAGAGGAATTGTTACAGCAGATGATAGACCAAGGTCGACTAGAAGTCGGCATTGAAGGAAAAGAAGAGCAGCATATATGCAGGCAATCTACGGAGGGGAGCGGTGTTGCGAAGCCCAAACCCTTGGTGATATACTTCACTAAAAGTGCAGCCTCACAAAAGCCCGGGCACCCCTTAATGGCCAAACCTGTTCCTTTCCCGTATCAAAATAGTCACGCGGTCCCGTGGAGATATACACCTCCGGGGAAGAAGGAAGAAGAAGTCACTGACGTCAGCTCGCTGTCAGCTAAAGTAACAAATATCACGGGGCTGAGTGGTGTGACCCGTAGTGGTCGTGTGTTCGCACCTCCGGACCTACCAGTCCAACCCGCCGACGTCAAAGGAAAAGGAAAAGTGGTGGAGGAACAAGATGGCGAAGCACCCCACGCTTCGAATAAAGACATTCCAGCAAAGGGGCCCCCAGAGAAAAAGGATGGTAGAAAGGAGGTGTCGCTAGAGGAAGCCAGCGAGTTCCTTCGCATAATTCAGCAGAGCGAATTCAAGGTTATCGAACAGCTCAACAAAACCCCGGCTAGGGTCTCGCTGCTGGAGTTACTTATGAGCTCCGAGCCTCATCGGGCTCTGCTAGTAAAAGTGCTGAACGAGGCTCACGTGGCCCAAGATATCTCGGTAGAAGGTTTCGGAGGGCTGGTCAACAATATCACTGCCAACAACTATCTTGCCTTTGCCGAAGAAGAAATCCCCGCCGAGGGGAGAGGGCACAATAAGGCTTTACACGTGTCAGTCAAGTGTATGGACCATATCGTAGCCAAGGTACTCATCGATAATGGTTCCAGTTTAAACGTGATGCCTAAGAGCACTTTGGAGAAGTTACCATTCAATGTTTCCCACTTAAAACCAAGTTCAATGGTGGTTCGGGCCTTCGACGGCACTCGCCGAGAGGTTAGGGGAGAGATCGATCTCCCAGTACAAATAGGCCCTCACACCTGTCAAGTCACTTTCCAAATAATGGATATTAACCCCCCCTACAGCTGCCTGTTGGGGCGCCCGTGGATTCACTCAGTGGGAGTCGTGCCGTCTACGCTCCACCAAAAGCTGAAATTCGTAGTGGAGGGGCACTTGGTCATCGTGTCAGGCGAGGAAGATATCTTGGTAAGCTGCCCATCCTCTATGCCTTATGTGGAAGCCGCAGAAGAATCGTTAGAAACTGCTTTCCAGTCTTTTGAGGTGGTCAGCATTTCCTCCGTGGACTCCCTCTTTGGGCAACCTTGTCTGTCCGATGCAGCGGTAATGATGGCCCGAGTTATGTTGGGGAACGGTTTTGAACCCGGGATGGGTTTAGGAAAAAACAACGGCGGCATAACTAGCCTGATAAATACTCAAGGAAATCGTGGGAAGTATGGTTTAGGCTATAAGCCCACTCAGGCAGACATGAAAAGAAGCATTGCGGGAAGGAAGAACAATGGTCAAAGTTCGCGTTGGAGACAAGAAGGTGAAGGAAGCCCGCCCTGCCACATAAGTAGAAGCTTTATAAGTGCGGGTTCGGGAGACAAAGGTCAAGCGTTCGCGATATGCGAAGATGATATTCCGAGTACTTTGGATTTGGTACGACCATGCTCTCCTAATTTCCAGCTGGGAAATTGGCGAGTGGAGGAACGCCCCGGCATTTACGCAACAAGCATAATGTAAACCTTTACGGTTTTAAAAGCTCTATAGTTGGCCCTAGGCTTTAGAGTTTTTCCTTTTGTTAAGGCTTTGTGTCTTTTGTTTTTGAATTTATAATACAAGGATCTTTCTTCATCTGTTCCTGGTCTCTACCCATTCTCATTCATTTGCATGTTTACTTCTTTTTCTGAAACGGCAGATCCGATGACGAGTCCCCCGAAGGTACTAATACCTGGGACCCGTCTATCGACTTCGAGCAAGAAATGAATCAAACGGAAGATGAAGGAAATGAGGATGTGGGACTTCCCCCAGAACTAAAAAGAATGGTCGCCCATGAGGACCAAGAAATGGGGCCTCATCAAGAAGAAACAGAGCTAGTAGACTTAGGAATTGGCAGTGGAAAGAGGGATGTAAAGATAGGTACAGGTATTACCGCACCTATCCGTGAAGAATTAATAATCCTGCTAAAAGACTACCAAGATATCTTTGCTTGGTCATACCAAGATATGCCCGGTTTGAGTTCTGACATTGTACAGCACCGATTACCTCTAAATCCCGAGTGTTCCCCGGTAAAACAGAAACTGAGGAGGATGAAGCCCGAAACATCCTTGAAGATAAAAGAAGAAGTGAAGAAGCAATTTGACGCTGGATTTCTGGCCGTCGCGCGGTACCCAGAATGGGTTGCCAACATCGTACCAGTTCCTAAAAAAGATGGGAAAGTACGAATGTGTGTAGATTATCGGGACCTGAATCGGGCCAGTCCCAAGGACAATTTTCCTTTACCACACATCGATATCCTCGTAGATAACACGGCCAATTTCGCTTTATTTTCCTTCATGGACAGTTTCTCTGGTTACAATCAGATAAAGATGGCGCCCGAGGATATGGAAAAGACTACTTTCGTCACCCTGTGGGGAACGTTCTGTTACAAGGTGATGTCCTTTGGACTCAAGAATGCCGGGGCAACTTATCAATGGGCCATGGTAGCTTTGTTCCATGATATGATGCATCAAGAGATCGAGGTCTACGTGGACGACATAATTGCTAAATCTAAATCTGAGGAAGAACACCTTGTCAACCTGCGGAAGTTGTTCGAAAGGCTTAAGAAATATCAATTAAGGTTGAACCCCGCTAAGTGTACCTTTGGGGTCAAATCAGGGAAATTGCTTGGTTTCGTTGTAAGCCAGAAAGGGATAGAGGTAGACCCCGAAAAAGTGAAGGCTATCCTTGAGATGCCGGAACCCCGTACAGAGAGGCAAGTCCGAGGTTTCCTGGGGCGCTTGAATTATATTGCCAGATTCATATCGCAGCTCACCGCCATTTGTGAGCCGTTGTTTAAACTCTTGCGCAAAAATCAAACTGATCGGTGGAATGAGGATTGCCAAGAGGCTTTTGGAAGGATCAAAAAGTGCCTAATGAATCCTCCCGTGCTTATGCCACCAGTACCTGGAAGGCCTCTCATTTTGTACATGACAATCTTGGACGAATCAATGGGGTGTATGCTGGGGCAACATGACGAATCCGGGAAGAAAGAGCGCGCTGTTTACTACCTAAGTAAGAAGTTCACGACCTGTGAGATGAATTACTCCTTGCTCGAAAGAACGTGTTGTGCTTTAGTATGGGCGTCCCATCGCTTAAGGCAGTACATGCTAAGCCATACTACCTGGTTGATATCCAAAATGGACCCGGTCAAGTACATCTTTGAAAAGCCAGCTCTCACAGGACGAATCGCCCGGTGGCAAGTCTTGCTATCTGAGTTTGATATATTCTACGTCACCCAAAAGGCGATAAAAGGAAGCGCTTTGGCCGATTATTTGGCCCAACAGCCTCTTAACGACTACCAGCCCATGCATCCGGAATTCCCGGATGAGGACATCATGGCCTTGTTCGAGGAAAAGTTGGACGAAGATCGGGACAAATGGACTGTATGGTTTGACGGAGCGTCAAACATTCTAGGTCATGGCGTTGGGGCAGTGTTGATCTCTCCGGACAATCAATGTGTACCTTTCACAGCCAGGCTAGGATTCGACTGCACCAACAACATGGCCGAATATGAAGCATGTGCCCTAGCCGTCCAGGCAGCAATTGACTCCAATGTCAAACTACTCAAGGTGTACGGCGACTCAGCGTTGGTAATCCATCAGCTGAGAGGGGAATGGGAAACTAGAGATCCCAAGCTGATACCCTACAAAGCCTACATCAAGGAATTGGCTAAAACTTTCGATGAGATCTCCTTCCATCATGTTCCCCGCGAGGAAAATCAAATGGCGGATGCGCTTGCTACGTTGGCATCTATGTTCCAGTTAACACCGCACGGGGACCTACCCTACATTGAATTTCAGTGTCGTGGCAAACCCGCACATTGTTGCCAAGTGGAAGAGGAACGGGACGGAAAGCCTTGGTATTACGACATCAAGCGATATGTCGTAAGCAAAGAATACCCGCCAGAGATTGCCGACAACGATAAAAGGACATTGAGGAGGTTGGCAGCCAGTTTCTTCATGAGCGGAGGCACACTGTATAAGAGAAACCACGACATGACACTCCTGCGATGTGTGGATGCCAAGGAGGCAAATCACATGATCGAGGAAGTCCATGAGGGCTCGTTTGGAACGCACGCCAACGGGCATGCTATGGCCAGGAAGATCTTAAGAGCGGGTTATTACTGGCTTACCATGGAAAGTGATTGTTGTGTCCATGTGAGGAAGTGCCACAAATGTCAAGCATTCGCGGATAATGTCAATGCCCCACCGCATCCCCTGAATGTCATGTCCTCCCCTTGGCCTTTCTCCATGTGGGGAATAGATGTCATCGGGACCATTGAGCCCAAGGCCTCGAATGGTCATCGCTTCATCCTCGTAGCAATAGATTATTTCACCAAGTGGGTCGAGGCGGCTTCATATACCAATGTCACGAGGAATGTGGTGGTCAGGTTCATTAAGAAGGAGATCATCTGCCGATATGGTTTGCCAAGAAAGATTATCACGGACAACGGCACCAACCTGAATAACAAGATGATGGGGGAAATGTGCGAGGAGTTTAAAATCCAGCATCACAATTCCACACCCTACCGGCCAAAGATGAATGGAGCCGTGGAAGCAGCCAATAAGAATATCAAAAGATTATCCAAAAGATGACCGTGTCATACAAGGATTGGCACGAGATGCTCCCATTCGCGTTACACGGTTACCGGACTTCAGTACGAACGTCAACTGGGGCAACGCCGTTCTCATTGGTATATGGGATGGGGGCGGTGTTACCATTTGAGGTAGAAGTCCCGTCATTAAGGATCTTGGCAGAATCCGGATTAAAGGAATCAGAGTGGGCTCAAACACGCTACGATCAGCTCAACCTCATTGAGGGTAAGCGCTTAACGGCCATGAGTCATGGGCGCTTGTACCAGCAAAGAATGAAGAGCGCGTTCGACAAGAAAGTATGCTTACGCAAGTTCCATGAGGGAGACCTTGTGCTAAAGAAAATGTCCCATGCTGTCAAGGACCACCGAGGGAAATGGGCCCCGAACTACGAAGGGCCTTTCGTTGTGAAGAGGGCTTTCTCCGGAGGAGCCCTGGTGCTTACCAACATGGATGGCGAAGAGCTACCTTCACCCGTGAACTCTGATGTCGTCAAACAATATTATGCTTAGAAGCTGGGGCAATTAAGGATGTCGCTGCATGTTCTCTATTCTTTATGCGTTTTCTAGATTTCCCCCCAGGGATTTCCGGTCCGTTGTATCTCTTGTTACGATCTTTCAAAGAAATGAACATGGATTTGAGGCTTTTAGTCCTCACGTTAGTTTCACACCTTGCGTTAATTTGTGGTCGCCTGAGCCCTTCCGCTCAGTTCATGGGATCCCCCAAGCGCTTAATTAGAATTGAACCTGAACCAACTTTCCCTAAATTTTCTGCGTTTGAAAACATTCATGCATACGCATACGCATACGCATGTATATTGTTGTGGTAAAACAGGGGCAGGATCACCTTGGGCTACCTTCTGGAGTGAAGACAAAACATGAACGGCAGAAACCAATCAAGGTAGGGTAATGATGCGGCCAAGATTGGCCATACCTGGTTGTTTATTACTTGCAGGTACTTAAGGATGAACGCAAGCGGGGATGGGGTCACGACCGACCGATCGTTGCTCTTCTCTGTGCGAAACAAGCAGGGAATGTCGCTGCAAGGCAGCCCCGTATCCTTTGTATTTTGCAGCTTTCTTTTACTATTTGTTTGTTTTAAAAAGGAAAAGGGTAATAATAAAATAAGTAATCAACGCCTAATTCTAACCTAAGTAAGTTCAAGTTAGGCAAAATGCTAATCCATGAGAAGGGAGGGGACATGGTTAATGTTCCCCTCAAAAAAAAAAAAAAAAAAAAAAGAAGTGCAGGTTAGCTCGCCTGGGCGAGCCACCCTGCACCAAATTATAAAAATGACGAAAGGGGGGCGTTTTTACATTCAAAAACTTCTTTTCCCCCCTTTCAAAAGCCATACCCACGGGATTGACGAATTTGCAGCCCTAGGGTCATCCTTTTTCGCATTTTTTGATTCCGTTTTGCGCTTTTGTTCATCACCAACAAGTAAGTATTCCATCCCTAAGCTTTCTAGCTTTTCATTGGTGTATTTTGATCTCCTTTTTGTGCTCTAAATTGTGGGAGTGTGCTCAAATATATGGGGCAATTTTGATTTGTTTTCTTGCTTGATTAGGTTGAATTAGGGGTTGGTATGAGATGGCCCTAGGCCTATAATGCATTTTGAAACAATAGGACATGCCACATTGTCCCCGTTCTCTTGCTATTGATGCCTAAACGCGCGCCCACCAAGTGTTCGGTGAAATGCCTCAATGGCATTAGCGTGTGACTTTTGTAAGGAGACAACCCATGGGGTATTTTGGTTTGTGCATATTTTCTATATGTATTCATTCCCGAAAAAGGCTAGAGTAATTGCCCCACATATATCCTAGTCCTAGAAACTGAAATTTTATGCAAAAAGAGCACAAAAGGAGGTGCATATTGGGTAAAGTTACCCTTTTTTTTTGGCCAGCAATCAGCTATGGGCCACGCTACAATATTTTCCCTATGCCTAGATGGTTAGGAATTTTGCTCATCATAAATGTGTAGGTTTAGAACAGGTAGCAAAATACCTTTGGCAATTTACACTTTGGGTATGATAGCAAAATACTTGGATGTATGTACATATAATTTTTGGTAGTC